>NC_064621.1:572928503-573231533 GCF_023898315.1 Schistocerca nitens | reverse complement strand
TACGTTCTCAGCAATGATAAGTTCACAAAGGTACATGTATCATATTGGAACAACCGAAATAAAATGTTCAAACGTACCTACGTTCTGTATTTTAATTTAAAGAACCTACCTGTTACCAACTGTTCGTCTATATGAGCCATACGTTTGTGGCTATTACAGCGCCATCTGTTAGAAAACGAAAAAAGTGGTCCAACAAAACATTCATGTTTCTTTACGTACTGCACGAATATGTAATAAAAAATGGGGGTTCCTATTTAGAAAAAGGCAGTTGATATCCGTTTGACCTATGGCAGTGCCATCTAACGGGACAACCATAGCGCTGTCTGGTTTCCCGCTTCAAGATATACAAGTTTCATTCTTTGTAGTTTTTTCGTTTGATGCTTATTTCGTGAGATATTTGGCCTGGTCACGATCAATGGACCATCCTGTACAATCACGCGCTCTGAAATTGACCGAACTGTTGTTGTACGTGATGCCATGCAATGAAGACGCAGTCCTATACTGCTGGTCCGTCGTTGATGTTAGAGACGTCACCCAATTCGGTCAAGTATGACCGTAACGATAGGTCAAGGGGACAGAGAAGCCTAACAAATCCAGTGGTCTTGAAATGTCGGCACCATATGATCGCCCTCATGTGTTGTTGCGCCATCGTGTAGGAACCACATGAATTTGTAGCGTTTACTGATATGACACATCCTCCAGCAAGATGGGCGATATGTAAATGAGAAACTTGTGGCAATCAAGTTGTCCATAATTTTATTGAAATACGGTGTTGATGCCCTCTTTCTGCAACTCTACAAGGATTTCCATCAGCCTGCAGACGCTCAGTAAAAAAATTCACGTCTTGGAACCCAGCTTTCTCGGTAAATAAAATATTAGGCGGATTAGCATCACTCCTTTACAACAGTCACTGCCAGAACTGCGATTTCCCTGGCGCTCTTGTGGACTTAGTGCCTGGACGTTCTGGTGGCGGTATGAATACACCAATTATTCATGAAGACCTCTCCAGACAAGAAGATGACTACGCCATCCTCTGCAGCTAGTCGTCCATGTGGCAAACACTGGAAAGGAAAACTGAGGATCCATTAAATGGCAATCAGATTGGCTTTAGGAAAGGTAATGGCAGTAGAGAAGCAGTTCGGATGTTGCGCTCGATAACGGAAGTACGACTTAAGAAAAATAAACCACGTTCATAGAATTTGTCGACATAGAAAAATACTTTCGACAGCGTAAAATAGTGCAAGATGTTCGAAAATCTGAGAAAAGTAGAAGTAAGCTATAGAGAAAGATGGCTAACATAAAAATATACTAGAACCAAGAACGATCAACAATACCGGAAGACCAAGAACAGAATGTTCAGATTAAAAAGTGTGTACATCAAGAAGCAATGACAGAAATAAAACGAAGGTTCAAGATTGGGACTAAAAGCCAAGGTGAAAGGACAACAATGATAAGATTCACTTATGACATTTTTAATCTCAGTGAAAGTGTAGAAGATAACAGCACCTGCTGAATGCAATGGACCGTTTAGGAATATATTAAAGATGTGACTCAAAATTTTATTTCGAAATTTTCCGGGCGAGTATTTCAAACACTCTGCGAGTGTAACATACCTGAGGCCTATGTACCAACCCTAACTGTCTTTCAAATCAGAAGCAATCTGATGAGAGTAAAGCATACTATATAATTAAATGTAGATGGCACATCGATTGACAGTGTAAGAAATGCAAAATTTCTGAAAATGACTATTGATTTTCAGATGAAGTGTTATGAACGAACAATGATATTCACAAAGAGAATACCGTCAGAATGTTAAGAGTCCTCTCATTAATGTGTAACAGCCATTGTCGTTTAGTTACACATTATTCATACATCAGTTCCTAGCTATGGCTTTCTTTTCTGGGGCCAGTTACATAAGATATGAACACGGTTTTCAAACTGCAGTAAAGGGCGATAAAAATAATAACCAGAAATATAATTCGAACCCAGTCTGTATCTGTTCAAGGCACTGGGGATTTTAATTACACCATGGATACATTTACCAATGAGTTATCGGCATAAAAAATAACATTGGTAATTATTGCACAACAGCTCTGTTCAAATCCACGAAAAAAGATCTGGGCTGAACATACGTTTCCCAAGAAACAACAAACATAAAATTAAAAACAGCAATTCCTACCAAGAAATAAAAGTGGATAATAAATTACCTAAGGAGATTAAAGACAAAACTAAAAGAAACTTATATGAAATGAAGTTACAAAATTACCTGTTAAGCAATACTCTCTATACAATAAACGACAACTCAGTTAACACTGGGTAGGAGGGGCTTGGTAAAGAAAGTAACACAAATAAAACATCACTTACCTAACACTTTTTTTAACTTTTCATAACTGGGATTCACAATCATGTGAAATTTCTTGAAAGACATAATGTTTACGCCAGCGACTATTAAACTTCCTATTTCCACTATTGCAATTTCGGCCTTAGGCCATTATCAAGTGCAGATGTTCTGGCTTTAAACCATGTCTACTTTATACAAGCTGACACATTTCGTGGTGCCCTCCATGAGTAATACTGGAATTCAATACGGTGTTGACCCACCTTAGCCTTGATGACAGCTTCCACTCCCGCTGGGATACGTTCAGTCATGTTCTAGAAGGTTTCTTGTGGAATGGTAGCCCATCCTTTACGAAGTCCTGCATTGAAGAGAGGTATCGATGTCGATCGGAGAGGCCTGGCACGAAGTCGGTGTCCCAAAACATACCAAAGGTGTTTTATAGGATTCAGGTCAGGACTCGGTGCAGGCCAGTCCATTACAGGGATGTTACTGTCGTGTAACCACTCCGCCACAGGCCGTGCACTATGAACAGGTGCTCGATCGTGTTGAAAGATGCAGTCGCCATCACCGAATTGCTCTTCAACAGTGGGAAGCAAGAAGGTACTTAAAACATCAATGTAGGCCCATACTGTCATAGTGCCACGCAAAAGAACAAGGGGTGCAAGCCCCCTCCATAAAAAATGCGACCACACCATAACACCACCGCCCATGAATTTTACTGTTGGCACTACACACGCTGGCAGATGACGTTCACCGAGCATTCGCCATACCCACACCCTACCACCTGATCACCACACTTTGTAGCGTGATTCGTCACTCCACACAACGTTTTTCCACTGTTCAATCGTCCAATGTTTACGCTCCTTACACCAAGCGAGGCGTCGTTTGGCATTTACGAGCGTGATGTATGGCTTATGAGCAGTCGCTCGACCATGAAATCCAAATTTTCTCACCTCCCGCCTAATTTTCATAGTACTTGCAGTGGATCCTGATGCAGTCTGGAATTCCTGTGTGATGGTCTGGATGGATGTACGCTTTTGTGCTGTACGTGTCCTTTCACGTTTCCACTTCACTATCCCAATGGAAAGAGTGGACCTAGGGATGTTTAGGAGTGTGGAAATCTCGCGTACAGACATATGTCACAAGTGACACCCAATCACCCACAATGTCTAATGACTACTGAGGTCGCTGATATGGAGTACCTGGCAGTATGTGGCAGCACAATGCACCTAATATGAAAAACGTATGTTTTTGGGCGTGTCCAGATACTTTTGATCACATAGTGTAAATGCAACACACAACTGAGCATGTTGGTTGTGATACTCTGAAATGAAGAGATAGGGTTGAGTAAACCCTTGCGGGTGACATGAAACGGGGCAGAAGACTTAATAAACAATCTGAGTCTGGTAATACTTGATTAGTTTTTCAGGTTTATATACGAAAAATGGCTTCCTAATGTCACTGAAGATTTTCAAATAAGCGAACCACTGCGTTCCGACTTGCTTTTCGCTCTGAAACAATCAAACGCCGTCATCGTTTATAAAAGATAGAAGCGACTCGTTAAATTCAAGTCAGTGAATATCTTTCCAACCAACTGGAATATAGCTTTGGCAAAATGCTCGACAAATAGTCACAAAAATATAGTAATCAGCATTTTCGATTACAAGAAGGGAGTGAATAAATCTCTTTCCTCTGTGGAAATAATTTACTTTTCCATTTAGTTATTTATGTTAATCCGACAATATTTGAATGCGCCATTTACAGGCGCTAAAGCTGCGACGCTCTGTTTCTCACTGAGTCGGTACTAGCAATAAATCACGCAGTCCCGCGCTTTACGATTCTAATAAAACAAAAAATCCATAGCATCCGACAGCAACTAATCTATATGAATTGGCGATCGTGTTCAGAGCATTTTGGCCACTTTTCTGGAGAGGTATCACGCATCCGACTACATAATGGATTAATCACAGCCACATCCCCACAGACTGTTGCCCCCAGTTGTCGACAGCTCCTATTGCTTGATCTGTCACAATAACTTATGAGCCGTTCGTATTTCAACTTTGGTACGCAAAACTCATTTTCTTAAACTATCGCACTGCGTGTTGGTGACACGACCCAATTTCATTTGGCATGAAAATTTGCTGTCTGCACAAAAATCAGGCAACCGGTTTATCTTCTTCTACACGACGACTTTTTGGGTTTAGCAGTTCATCTAAGAGTAATTTATAAATTTCTTGAAAGGGGTTTGTCTTCTGAAAGGGAATTAATGTCGAATTTTAGGAATAATTTTTATCCAAATTACACAAAATACCGATATTAATGATTGTTTTCGAGTTCTGACGATGTTATTTTTTGTTGTATTATCAGATTTGTTTTCATTTTCCCTGTTTGGTGCTACGTTCTATGATCTTTGCTGTGCTCTCTGCGAGTTTTTATCTTCTACAACAAGCTCGTCGGTGGGAATCTGTCGTAGCACATTAAGAAATCTTGTACTAAAACGAAACGGAAAAACAACAATCCGGTTCGAAAATCCTCTCAAGGTATAACGTATTTTTCAATTTTCTCGTTTTGAGAAGACCGAAGGAACGATCTGTTTACTTGCAAAAGAAGTTCAACAGCCTAGATAAAATAAATATTTCTTTTTTAAGGAAACCGGTTTCGACAGACTTCGCTGTCTCTTCAGGTCTTAAAAATCTTTTTGTTATGAAGTGTGTCCACTTTACGTTGGACCTCACGCCAAGCGAGCGATATGTACATGGAAATGGTCACTAGTATAAGGTGCTTTTTGTTTTCAAATATTTTAGTTATGACAAACTTTTAGTTATGTGCTGATTTATTTTCACAAGACAACTTGGGGTGAGGTCCAATGTAAAATGGACACGTTTCATAACAAAAAGGTTTATAAGACCTGAACATGACATCAAAGTCTGTCGAAAGCGGTTGCCTTAAATAAAGAAATATTTATGTGATCTAGGCTGTTGATTGTTTTTAGTACACACCGGTTAACAAGTTCGTCTGATAATGTTCGTAGAGCATTAGAAATATCTACCTCATTTAGTGACGAGCAGCTAGCCTCCACGCCAGAAAAATATGAACTGGAGAATATTGTGCCTTGAAGATAGCGTACTGAGGAGCACATGACATTTCCTGAACGTTTCAGCTGCGCGACCGATTTTAGACTCACATGAAGGAACGAGTGCTAGAGATAGCTGTAAGTAGTTTCCGACACTTTCTGCTGTTTTGTTCTGAGACAGAGACTGTTTTGTGTAGAGTTTGTAAATATTATGAGTTCTACGTATTTAAGTGCTGAATAATATATTAAAACTATTTTGAGGGTAGTGTTAATTTTTCAGTTAGAGAGTGCAATAGTGAGTACAATTCTGCATACTTTTAAAATTAGTAACATAATGTGTGTACAGTTAAGCTATACCTCATTAGTCGTGCACCATCTTGTAACTTGAACCGAACGTTTTTTTCCAGCACAGGACACGTGATTTTTGCAAATGAACCGAGTTTCCATAATGTCTTATCAGTTTTCGTTGTCTCGAAAATCGAAATTTATGTTAGGTCCTAATAGCTTTTATGTCACAGTATTTTTAACTTGTAACTGATTTTTGATAACACTTCTTTTTAATTTGGTTTCACTCAATGATTATTGGTGTGCAGTAGAGTAATAATATTACACATAACTGTTAAACTGTTACATGCAGCACTGAAAAGACTTTTTCGATAGGAACAGTTTCAAATTTGAATAGCTGTTCCCAGATACATGATCATGTTGTACGTCGGAATCGTTTTTTACTTTTAGAAAAATCTTACTTTCTTGAGTATTTTTTGTAATTTCAGAAGAACACTGCAGGGCGCATATAGTGACTACTATCATTTTAAAACAGAATACAAAAATATATAAAGCTTTAATTCACGCTTACTTAGAGGCGAGAGACTGACAAGTGTTCCATGGTGCAAGACACCCCTCCGCACACAGTACATAATAATACGAAGATATTCGATTACTCGAATAGTGAGAGACGAAACCACACTCCAGATGTGAACAGAATGATTGAGAAAGTCAGATTTAAGAGAAAGAGTACGTACCTCACAGCTTAGTAGGCACTTTGTTAGGAAACTCAAGTGATAAAAGGAAAAGTCGGCGCAGTATCGTGTTGTGAGCTACTGAGATTCATGACGCCAGATCGTAGCAACAGTTGGAGATGGGAACGCGAGATCTACGATAGAGCAAGACACACTGCGATGATGTGTGCACCAAAATATCGTTCTGCAACACTGTGAGACGTGATATAGTGGTATAATAGAACGCGTACCAGAAAACTCCAGTGGGCCATGAGTGGCATTTCCCGTCTGTAGGGTCCCACTTCAGTAAAGTATGTGATGACCTCGGAAGGCAGTACAGGAGGCATAAGAACAGCTCCTCACACTGTAACACTGACGAAAAAAAGTGAATGTAGTGACGAAATATTCAGTCGCTATACATCACATCCATAGCTGAACACCTTCAAGAAAAAGATGATCAATATCAATTTTACTCACAATCGTGACTAGACTTGCTTTTCTGTTTTCGATCGGAAACCTCTTTCTCAACACACATTTGCTCACAGGAAACAGAATCGACAGGTTGCTGCAATTATTGTCGTTAGTAGGCTGTTTAGGTTTTTTATGTTGTTAACGGCACGTAGCGCTCTGTATGAAAATCACAGACTGTGCTGTGCGCAGTCTGTGGCTGATTTGCATTGTTGGAATATTCGCTATTGTAGAGTTGGGCAGTTGGATGAGAACAGCGCCTAGCATTGCGCAGTTGGAGGTGAGCCGCCAGCAGTGGTGGATGTGGGGAGTGAGATGGCGGAGTTTTGAGAGCGGACGATCTGGATGTGTGTCCGTCAGAAAACCGAAATTTGTAAAACTGGATGTCATGAACTGATATATGTATTATGACTTTTGAACACTATTAAGGTAAATACATTGTTTGTTCTCTATCAAAATCTTTCATTTGCTAAGTATGCCTATCAGTAGTTAGTGCCTTCAGTAGCTAGAATCTTTTACTTAGCTGGCAGTATTGGCGCTCGCTGTATTGCAGTAGTGCGAGTAACGAAGATTTTTGTGAGGTAAGTGATTCATGAAAGGTATAGGTTACTGTTACTCGCGGACATTCTTTTGTAGGGATTATTGAAAGTCAGATGGCGCTGCACTAAAACTATTGTGTGTTAGTTTAGTGATGATCAGAAAAAGTAATGAGTGAAATGTCTGATTACGTTCAGTTTTGCTCAGCTGTTTGAAAATCAAATAACGTAAGAGGTTTAACAGCACAGTAATTCATAAATTTTTCTAAGGGGCTCTTTCATTGTGCCTAAAAAATAAAGGTTCTACCGTGAAACCTGGCGTTGGAGTTTGTCTTTCTCTACATATTGACCTTTCAGTGTGACACATTTTTTCAAAAATGGATGTGGATGTTATCACTGTGTAGTAGGCTTTTTAAGAATGATGACGTGGAGCGTCTCCTCTGCATCCAAACTGCTGAGGAGTGAGGGATATGTCACTGTGTACAGTGTCTGGAGAATAAGAGGAGTGAGGCCGAAAGAAGCTCAAAGAAGTGTAGACGCTATTTGTATTCAGACATTCCTATGTAATGCAAAGTTAATCAATTGCCTCCAAGAGAGGCGGACACACCAGAATGAAAGGAGGGAAGTACTATCAGTAGAGAAGCAGGAACTGTAGGACTGTTCGGTCAGCAGAACTCAGGGACTACGAACGTAGTCACCTGGGTAATAAACCCATCAGGGACAGTTCAACGTTTCTAAAGCTGCCCAAGTCAATTGTTGGTTGACATGATTGAGAAGTGGAAGCACGAAGGAACAACCATAGCTAGAACGAGATCAGGCAAACCTCACGCACTGGCGAGCAGGGATCATTGATCATTGCGGAGGTTGGTCGCAAAATATTCCAAGAAATATCTTGTGAGTCTGATCGTGCTGCCAGCAGTCCATCAGGCACAATGACTGTGAGCAGAGAGTTGAAAAGCCACAAATCTCTGTGGTCAGTGCTGAGGGACGCCTGAGGTGGCGTTAAGAGTGACGACACTGGACAGCAGACGACTGGAAACGAGTGACTGGCAGTGATGAATCACGCGGTACCCTGTGAAAGCCCGAAGAAAGTTTCTGGGTTTGACGGATACCTGGAGAACGTTACCTGCCATCACGGGTAGTGCCAACAGCGAAATATGGAGGAGGTGGCGCCACGGTCTGGGGTGCTTCTCCTGCTTAGGATGTTTTCCCCTTACTGTGATTCAGAGCAGATGTACGGCAAAATTGCGAAAAAATTTGAATTTTTTATTGCCTAATTTCTTAGATTGATTCTTTAAGAATAACATCGGACAGTTTCGTAATCGAATTCTGGCTAGAAATATGTTTTAAAAAAGTTTCTTTGGGTGTCTGCACCTGCCACGCCCCCTCTTTCTGTGCTGTGACACACCTTCTCTACGCTAGAAATTTTCTGTGCGTTAATTTTTCGTTCTCACAATCGAAACGAACTGCACATGAGTCTATAAGGCTGTGAGAAAGATTACCTTAGATTGTTCCTTTCTTTACAATTTTTTTTAGAACAGCACGTGCTACAAATTTATCTCAGTTTTTACTTTTGCATATATCGACCTGTTCTGCTCGAAATGGGTCGTAACAGTGGACCGATATTAAAAAACGAGAGGAAATGTCGAATTTCACGTGTAAAATAATGCAGCAAGCCGTGTGGGCAATATTCTTTCACAAACTTTCCACATACGTTTATCCTCAACATTCCTTTTCTGACATATAATGGTGCAAATATCCTCAGGCAGAAGCCAGTGAGATGTCATACACCCACAAACATTGTTTGCCACATGCTGCTTTAGATGATCACCAACCTTCAGGTCCCCATTGTGAACTGGGAAAACACAGAATACAAATGACAGCTACGTACAATCACCTTATATGGATGTGTTGTCCAAAAACAGTATTTGTGTTCTCAATTGTGGTGAAGATAACCTGTCCTGTATTCAATAGTGGAAATGTGGGTAGAATTGAGTGCCTGCAGAGACTGAGCCTCCATCTAGGTGCATTCACACTGAAGATACTCAGAAGCATCAGTGAAGTGCTACTGGACAAAGTTCAGGCAGCAGAAGAAAAAATGCAAAATCTGGCTAGGAAAAGGAGGCAGGGGAGGAGATTACTCCAGGAAGACGAGGAAGAGTATAAAGATTATGGATATGAACAGCATTAGTCACTAGATAAAACTTTAAATGCAAATTGCTGTAAACTGAATTTTTTGGGCCATAATGTACCTTTTCTCAGGAACTATAAACGCTAACAGTCTAAATTCGTCATAGTTTTAAGAATTGAAGGCGTCAGAGAGACATAGTCATAAACCACACCTTTGTCGAAATTGAGATATTCACGCTATGACATTCTTAACGATGCCCTCCCCATCTTGGAATGAAGAAGTTCCATCTTTCTCCAACAGGAGGCGGGTGATGACGTACTGCAGTTCTATACTCTGTCACCTGGCGTCTTTTTCAGAAGATACATAGTCACAAGCCACATCAAAATGGCTGAATACTTACGTACATCTGAAGGTGCTTCGCGCATTCTAGGCGTATATGGCAGTGACAGTAGTTTAAATGAGGATTCTGATCCTTTTAACAGTGATGGTGATGAGTCTTGGTGTTCATCAAGCAACAGGACTAGCTTAGAAGATGTTTCGGTTACTATACAAAAATATTTTTTACTGGTGATCATTGTTCAGTAGCTTGTGACTTTGTTTCTCTAACATTGCTCTCACAGTTGATCGTCGTCTTTTGTGTTAATGAGAAACCTTAAAAGCCTAATTTTAATGACCACTGATTGCGGTAATAATATAGTTTTCATGGCTACACACATGTAAGAATATTTTTATTATCAGTGCCATTTCAGTGACATATAATGATTTGTGTGGCTTGTGACTATGTCTCACAGAAGTTCTGTGACTATTTTTCTATTCATATTATAGCCTGAAATAAGTAGTGCAAATGAAGTATCACCTCAGAAACCAAGCTCTTCAAGAAAAGAAAGCGCAATACTGAAGAGTGGGAAAAAATTAAGGCCAAACGTGGACGTAACGCGGGTCAGCAGTTTGTGTCTTCTAAACCCAACAACACTGTTCAGGCATCTTTGGGAAGTACCTATAGTTGTTCAAATAACTGCTATGCGAATCTACTCAGAGAAGAAGAAAATATTTTCCACTCTTTTTGGGACATACGAAACTTTAATCCCCATAATATTTACCTAATGTGTTGTATGAAAATGGTACCAAAAAAGCGAAGGTTCGTTTCACTTTTTTTAAACACGAATGGACCAGTTGTCACAAATTTACTATACCTTGTTCCGCTTCACATTTCTTTCTTTCACAGCTATCCAAAAAAGACTACAAAGAATATTTCATCTAGAGCTGTGACATTTTCATACAGTATGAAAGTAAATGAAATTGAAGTCATGATTTGCAAGCAAGCTTTCCTCGGGGTTCATGGCTTACAGATCACATAAGAACAGTGAGGAATATGCAACCACAAATGAAGTTGGGTCGCTCAGTTCCAAAAGATGATTTTTCTGTCCGAATTTAACATAGACTTCAAACTGCTGAAAAGTGAGACCTGTTCAACATGTGACGCCTTCCTAAAATCAACGAGTAACCCAAAATTATGTGCAGAAGAAATTACACAAAGAAAAAACATGGGTTGCATCTAAGAAAGGCTGATAAAGAGCAAAATATGATCGTCTCTTTAACTTCTCTGGCTAAAGAGAATGTGAAATAGCACCACGTAATAGCAATGGGCATGCAACAAACGTTTCCCACGCCAAAACTAACTTCTGGCCCAGCATTCTACAAGAGAGAAATATGGACATATAACTACGGTATCCACGATTGTGGGTCAAATGAGGGATACATGTTTCTGTGGAGTGAGAAGGACGGAGGAAGGGGTTCAGATGAAGTCAGGAACTGTTTATTAAAATACTTTGAGATAACTAACACTCAAGCCAAAAATCTCCACATAATCACAGATAACTGTAAGGGCCAGGCAAAGAATTGGCCTCTTATTGCCCTGGAAAGGACTCTCGTTGCCACCAAAAGATTTGAATATGTGCAACACTATTTCCTCGTGGTAGGTCATGCTAGACTTCCTTGTGATCGACATTTTGGTCGCACTGAAATTTACCTTCGAAACAGATGTCCGATAATATACATGCCAGATGAATGGGCAGAAGTAGTCCAAAAATTTTGTTGTGACGAAAATGCACAGACAAGACTTCAGAAGCTTGGACGATCCGAAGTCATTAATCTCGATAACCACTCTATTCAGACCTGGAGATCTAATTCGTTTTAGTGAAGCGGCTCAATTTAAGTTTGAGTATTAAGATCCCTTCACACTAAATGTGAATCACTGCTACTCAGATATAGGAACCTTCACATCAGTGGATGTATGTTGCAAGAGGAAAGGAAGACCTGCTGAACCTGATCAATTCAAATTAATCAGAAAAGATTTATGACGTACTGTCTCTCATGGCATACATACCTGCAGCATAGCAAAGCTTTTTTCGGTCATGTGCTGGAAATAATGTCAACAATGATGATTTAGAAGAATGTCCTTGATTTCACATTTACAGTGTAAAATAAATTATTAGACTGACTTATCTGTTGTGCATGTGTGTATATGGAAGTGCAAAAATTGTTAATAACTACTAGTTGTTATATAATTTTCAAAATAAAACCTTGAAAACGTCTTTTGTGTTCTAAATTATTTTCAGAGACACAGTCATAAGCCATTTTCGACCACATCATAATTAAAATGACTCTCAAATTAATATTACATAACAGAAAGAAAATTGTCTATTTTACACAAGGTTTGCAATGTATTAAAGTATAATTAAAAGCAAAAAGGAAGTGTCCACTTGGTCTTCAACATTTTTATACTTCCATGAAACTTTGAAGTCACTTTATCTATAAACTTGTTGAATATGGCTTATTACTAGATCTCTCCAAACCCTTCAATTACTTATTGAATAATCCTGTGCAGCACTTTTCTGTTAACTTTTTACTAAGAAAATTTCTCCTTTAAAATTTGGGAAAAATAGAGCAGTGCCATGTAACACAAAACTAAAAATTCAATTTCAAAGAAACAATGACAAACAAAAATCTTTGGACACCTTGTATTAGCCTCTTATGCAGATTTAAACTGTGAAATTAGTTTTATTGCTTGATTCTTTTACGAGAAAAGGCACATTATAGAAATAATTGTAATTAAGAATTCAAATCCTTATAAAATGCATGTCGATCGCTTTTTCTAACAAAAATTAAACGGAATATCAAGCATTATGCTGTATGTAGTAGATTTACTATTTCAGTTGTAATATTTTTGGAGATATATGTGTTTAAGTACAACAATGTATTTTGCCCTACGTCCGTCCTCAAGAAGACGCTAAATGCGGAAGGATATGAGTACGTTTTACAACATCGTGTATGGCGTACAGCAGAGTAAACGATTGCATAGATGAACCCGTTGTTCAGGAGAAAGTCAACACCCTTTGACAGCTTCCCCCACGTTTGGTCTTTAATCTCGTTGTGATGTCTCCTGGCAAGACATTCACAAAATCTTTCGAATGTATATAAAAAAATAACAAAAATAAAAATTTATCTGTATTATTATTATATTACTGTATGAATGGTTGTAGATTATGTATAAAAGGAAATAACAATTTTTCATTTTTATGTTGGTGCAATATTTATGTATTTATATTTCACAAATAGCATCTGTCGTCGGCAAATGTATGTAACGAAGCAGACAATGACAATTCAAAGAGATAACAAAGATGCATATTAAATTGCCTATAAATAGTGGAGGTTAAAACATTACTCTTTCTGTCTTCTTGTAGCCGTTAAAGTTGTAAGAGCCTGTGACGCTCGCTTGAATGCTTAGGTAGCCTTCATTTGTCCTTTGATCGAGAAAGACGCCATTGGAGGCTGATATTTGTAAAAGTTGTGTACATTCAATTTATGTTGATTTTTTGGATATAGAAATTGTTAAAATTATTACCTGTAATAATTTATTGCTAGCTTGCCCAAGATATCATTCCACATTCTTAGCAGTTTTCAGCGTATTACGAATTTTTCATGACGCAGAGCCGTGCAGCGACCGCGGGAGCCGCTGCCGCGGCAAATTCAAATTAAAATTAATGAAAGCAGTTTTCCCGCAATATAGCGGGCAGGTAACGGTACATTAAAATTATCTCTTTCAGCTTCCTGGAGACTTCAGAGGGAAATTGTGGCTTTTATTATGTCATTTTCAGGTGGACATGGGCAGCTGCTATTACGTTATCAGTTACGTAAATAATTCATGAGTGATAAAATTTTACTTGTGTGCGATCAAAGACTGCTATGCAAAACATGTTCTGGCTAATGACATAATAATCAATTTCATTTTTTTTTTTGGTTTCATGCTCTCATGTTAGTCGTGGCAGTTAATAGTGTTCATATAGTATAAAAAAAAATCCACTGCAGCTTTTACGTTTAGTGAACATAACATACTGTAACTTCCGTACAGGTAATAAGAGTAATTTTCAGTGCATTCAAGAGATGAAAACAGCGAAGGGCATTTTTTTTATTCCATAATTAGTCACAGTAATGATACCATATTCCATATCTAACAAGCCAGATCAGTGTTGTATAAAAATAGTTTGCAAATTAAAGATCGTACGTCCACAGCAGGAAATCTTTCAGTGTTGTGCGTATCCCCACACAATAGGTCAAAGTGCATAAAGTTAAAATATTTTCAACTGCAGAAGCTAATAGTGAGAATCGTATTTTATCTGTCGTGCTCGCAACAATAAGTAATATAAAATTAATTAAATTTTTATGCCATATAAACTGCATATAAAGTAAAAAAGGGTGTGCAGTGGGGATTACGCGACATCGTCATGAGACGTCGTTAGTGTGACACTGTGACAGTTTACCCCTTTCGAGCATAATCTGTTAGGAACACATCACTGCAGTCCAAAAAATCGCTTGCATTACCTTGAACGCTGTTTCTTCGCCTTTTCTGAGCGTGGTGAATCCATTTGTTACCACAACTTGCCTTGCTCCTGTGTCTCAGTGTTTTAGTAAGACACCCAGCAGGCATCGTCTGAGTTTGCCTCACACAGAACATATCCGTTGTCATGGCGATCACTCGCAGAAAACAGCGAGACGAGAGAGAGCACTCGCAGATCACAGCGAGACGCGATCATCACGTTAAAAATGTCATACAAGATGTTCAGAACTGATCCTTGACCGACTCACTTTCCGCACTATTGCCTCAGCTGTGATACGCCGGTCTTCTAGCACCAAGACCTAGAACTCTACTGTGTATCTCGTTTCTGCACAGACAGACCGTCTGCCATGCCGCTCTTCGTCGTGCCGGCAGGTCTGACCGCAATGGAAGCGAGAGTCCCGTACGTGAAACCGTCCCGAAAGTTATTTTGTTTTTTCCCAACTTTGTGCCCTCTGGTGGAGCCAGAGAGTAACTTGTCGTCTGAACGTGGTCCGCTAGGCGGCGCGTGCGGGTCAGCGAAGAGTTTTTGGGTTAGCAGCCGCATGAGGAAGGAGGCGAGACGGGCCGGTGCTGGGAACAGACCTGTGTTTGTGTTCGAAAACGTCTTCTCTGAGCCTGGAGTGATAACACAGCCCCATTGGTGTTGATAGCCGTTTGTCTGAAAAGAACCACCTCTTCTGGAATCGAGTGTTCGTTGATCGCACTGTACTGCTGCTCGTAGACGTGTTGACCGTGATCACTGTCTACGCTTTTGGACCCTGCGTCCGTTGACTGGAAGACACTGTCGGCAGAGCACAGCTGGAAGGTCTATCCAGCCTTCACTTCACTGTCGCTGCACTCTGGTTGCATTTACGAACAAATACGTGTTCCCTTCATACGAAGCTGCGTACTTCTACTACCCAGTAGGTGGTGATCTTTTTATTTTATATATTCATGATGCAAAGGTTGTCACTGAAACTGCTCCTATGGGCGTCATTTGTGTTATGTGTATGTGTGGCACGGGTGGTAACTGATTTATGTTTCAGGTTTTATCATACCAACTTACTGGTGTGTATAGTGTATCGCCAAGAAGTGTAAGCACCACTGAAGTGTGAAATAGAATATGATTGCAAGCCTACAGCAATGTAAACCCACTTGGGAGCCGTGAATAAATTCTAATGCTGCAGATCAACTATGATTTGATATCAGTGTATCACCACTATTTGCCATCAGAGTTGGATCAGGGTTAATATTCAATGAAGGGTATTTTTTTTAAAAAAAAAGGCGGTTAGGCAACATGTGTTTTTAGTAAATGTTGAGTAGGAATTTCTTGTTAGTAAATTTGTTTTATAAGCATGTCTGAATTAATGTTAGCCCGGCACCCTACCACTCCCTACAACTCCTACCGTACCATTTATGAAGGTGTACTGTTCCAATACACTTCACCAACTCTGCGTGGATTGTTACGGTGCTGTTCCAATTCAGAAGCAGGAAATGAATTGCCACACGATATTCTATCGTTAGTTTGCGCCATTTTATTTTGAAGACATGCTACAATAGTACGAGACGAAGAATTAAATGTATACCAACACACATGAACAGTCAGTTACAGAATTCGCAGGACCTTTCACCTTACAGTTATGCTGAACTCGACAGCTATCCTGTCTCTGATACAGCATAGCAAGCAAGAAGACGATGTAGCCCTACTGCCAACATACTGTCTACAGTGATGAAGTCGAAAAACTATGCGAGCATTACCAGACTGTTTTTGATAATGTGGGGGACTATATTGTTGGTTATTAATTTATTTCTTCTCTTTGTCTGTTGTGTTAATAAACTAACTATAAAACGCTATATAGTATGCAATATACTGTTATAAATGAATTACAGCTTATCATAATAACGTTGTGGAAATAGAATTTTTTAATAAAATGAAGCATCCCAAATTGTCACGAGTTAGTACGATAATGACCACCTCCGCCTTCGAAACGGACTGAGCTAAGTTCAGTCCACGGTCATACTGAAGTAGTGTTACAGGGAAAACTACCACGAAAGTATGCAAACGTTGCAGTAGGTGCAGATGCATAAAGAAATCCAGTTACCATATCTTTCACCGGCCGGTGTGGCCGAGCGGTTCTGGGCGCTTCAGTCTGGAACCGCGCGACCGCTACAGTCGCAGGTTCGAATCCTGCCTCGGACATGGATGTATGTGATGTCCTTAGGTTAGTTAGGTTTAAGTAGTTCTAAGTTCTAGGTGACTGATGACCTCAGATGTTAAGACCCATAGTGCTCAGAGCCATTTGAACCATTTGAACATGTCATTCAGTGCTACAATTAAATAAATGCTATTGACAGAAGCTGAAAAACGAGGCACTAACAATTGTGCATTTCAGCAAGTTTTTCACCTTTAGATCTACAGGCTACAGAATCAAGGTAGCTACAAAAAGTACGGGGGAAAAATTTCCATAAGATTTCTTCACTGAACATCGATCTGCCTGTGAGTGGCTCATTCACAGCAGCGATAAAAATCTTGTCTCTAGCGAGATTAGAATCGACAACTAACGCGGTCTCCCCTTGAAGTGTGAACACATTATTGTAAGCTAGCTATTGTATGCAAGGTTTCGTGCTTCTTACTATGGAAGTGCTGAAGGAGGAGGAGGGTGTCTACTCAGACCACGGAAGTTCAAGGACCTATCTCCGATCATCGTAATAGAGTGCTCAAAACAGAATGAGATAGTTAAGTCTGTACCTATAGATGTGCGAATCGAATTTGAATCTTCGACAAATTTCCCAGAACACACTGCCGCGTATACTCTAGTTCTACATGACCGTGTGATCAACTACTGCCCCCTTACCGGTGTTGTGGAACAAGCTGTATAAATGAACAGGTGCTGCACCATACCTAGATCATTTCACAATGGCATCTCAAGGTGTGAACATCATTGCAGACGCTCAAGGTTTCTATGGTGGTGAGTGTAAACAGTTCATATTTAAAGATGTTGCGTTCGTAGTGTACACTGGAGAAGCAGGAATAATAGAGACATTCTCAGCAAACATTGCATCACTGAAGTCTTTCAAGTATGTGAAGTTTGCTAAGACACGGAAGAGTGCAAAGTGGTTAACATATTTCTACCAAGGAATTCACTGCGATGATCCTGACATACCCTATAAAGATATGGTGATGGCGCTTAAATTATTCGACCACATGAATACCATCATCTATGTGAAGGGGCAGGAGAAGATCTCATGGATGAGTCGAATCTTTAAGTCTGCTGCTATTCAAGACCTGGAATTCTATGGGTGTCCTCTCCATTGACTCAAGAACATGTATGAAAACAGTGTTGCTGTTTCTGCTTATGCAAATGTAAAATTACTGTTAAGTTGGATGAGAAATAAATGAATTTTTACCTCACAACCTCTGTGTTCTTTTTTCTCAACCCTGTTCTCACTTTGACAGTGTACAGTTTTAACCACACGCTATACTACAATAAGGATTATCGGCAGTGTACGAGGACGTGCCGAATTCATTACCGTGGTACCTCATTATTTAATATGGATCGCAGTTCTTCACCCAATAGATGAAGCTATCTGTATCCCTATAATGTAATTTTGGATCTACAAAATGAGTTTTCGCAAACTCATAATGAAATTAATACATATGGAGTTTGGACAGGTCTAGTATGCACAACACCACATAAATAGATTTCGTAAACTCTACTGCAGCCTTCGCCATCCCCACAGCAACGAATTTCTTACTGAATATAGTGACCCGCTTAAAATTTGGTCTGGCAATGCATTTTCTTCCGCCATAACGCCCATCCCATTCGGTTCTATTCCAAATTTCACGTCGTTCCCTCCACTTCTCTATTGTTTTACTGAAAATTGAATTATTCATTAATTTATAAAAGTCGTTCTCAAAGTCACACGTCGCGGAAGCTATCTGTCTCGTAATCAGATCAATATACTCCTTCAACCAGGGGGCAGCTTCAAGGAGATAGCCTGGGAGATTCTAACCAGCTCCATATACAAGCTGAGACACTGCTGGAGATTACGATAATGAATAATATATCTCCGCTTATCCCCCGGCGTTGTCATCAGTTTTGGCGTGGAGCCGCCTCGTGGAATTAGTTGCTCTGGACACAGCAGCAAGTTGGTGTGCACATCATGCAAACTAATGGGTTATGTGAGTTCTACCTCGACCACATACCCTACATCAGAATCAGCTGCCATACCCCTCCATGATTTTTCCACCTAATCCCTTGCATTCGTCTTCAGGCACCTACCAAAACTCACCAATGGGCAGTGATTGCAGCATGGCGTGCCTGTATAAGTTATTTACGTCCAGGTACATTATGTATCCTGAATCACGGGATGTGTTGAACCTGTCACCCATCAGTGGGTTATTTGCCTTCACGTGCCTATGGACACATTGGCAAAGTCCCCCCCATGGATCCCTAGCTCAAAGAGTCCCAACACAACCCAGGTACCATGTAATAAAAGGCGGGATCCAGAGAATATGTGGCCATGCACAGACTCCAGAATTTCTCGATAACGTCTGCAAGCAAGTTCACATCTCTGTCCATGGAAATTCATGCATACTCTCCTAAAGTGGAATTCCCACCAGACATTCACGGCATGCACATATTCTGCATCTGTTATGGCATCACCTGTAAGGTTGCTGGAGAATGCAGTTCTGTCAGTTAGCTTGGTTTTGTTGAGTTTCATCATACTATCCACATACTCATATGGGAAAACCCCCTTCCTGTTCACAAGTTGAAACTTTTTCTTGTTGGGAAATGCAGCTCGAGTGATAAGCATATCTTCCCGAGGTAGAGTTACAACGAGTTTCTGGATGGCGCTTGCATAAAACGTAGCGTATCAAGGAAGCGGAGCGTAATTCTTGGCGTCATTCGTTTGGAGAATGAAATGTATTTTTCGACGCTCTCAGGTAGGACACTGACCTGATCTTTCTCCAAACCGAAATCAGCCAAGTGCTCAACTAGAAAGTGAGCGTCATACCTGCTTAAATTGTAGAAGAGAACGGGTATGTGTCTTGGTAGCTCGTACTTCAAATTGCATGCATTGCATCTAACGGAAGACCACAGATATGACAATCAACCGCGTTGTTGTACAAATCTTCATTCTCTTTCGGTCATGGGACCATTGTCGCTGTAAAGCCTATCGACCTCCCATGAAAGTTTTTCTAGCTCAGTGAGCAGCCAAACCACAAGATTATCCATGACATAAGATTTGTAGCGGTGAAGACTGGAATCATAGGACGATAAAATTTGCTACGCTACCACATATGGTATGTGTTTTTCTGGAAATGTGGTGTATGAGGCTGTAGGGTCACTTTCACAGCGGGTCACAGGAGCGAGTGTGCATTCAAAGTCGGTGTACACTACAAACGGGCATCGCTACTGATGGTGAGCATATTTAGCTTTACGAATTTGTTTTCCTCAGTAGGCATAATAACACGTACCGGGCCCTTGGAAGCGCAGTCTACTAAATGCGCCGCTAATAACTTGTCTGAGGAGAAATAATTCAGGCACCGTAAGCAAATATGTTTTACAGGATGATCAGTTGATAGTTGGGTGGAAAGGAGTCGGCCCATGTCTTTGAGCCAAACATAGTGATAATTATCAGCTTCAGAGAAGAGCTAACGCTCACTGGCAAACGTCGAAACATTTATGTTCAGTATTTGAAGATATAGACGGTTACTACTATATACAATGAAAAAAATTGTTGAAATGGCTCTGAGCACTATGGGACTTAACATCGAAGGTCATCAGTCATCTAGAACTTAGAACTAGTTAAACCTAACTAACCTAAGGACATCACACACATCTATGTCCGAGACAGGATTCGAACGTGCGACCGTAGCGGTCGCGCGGTTCCTGACTGAAGGGCCTAGAACCGCTCGGCCACACCGGCCGGCAAATACAATGAAGTAACAAAATAACGAATGGAAACATTATTTATATAGGCTCTATAAAGCTATAATTCAACATGTTCACCCTATAACTATTTACTGAGTCGGAAACGTTGATCTTCAGATGCCACAGGTTCCACTAGGAGGTAATTTGGCTGAGAGTGTTGGGATTTCCAGAGGGTTGGGGAGGTCATTAGAGACGGGCTACGTATGGAAATGCTTTCCGTGGAAATCGGCGAACGTGATCGGTGAATTACGATAGCGTTTTCCGATGTGTCTTACAACAAGCAGCATCCGCCCCGGTCAGTACGGCAGAAGCAGCAATTAGTGGGCAAACGTGCCTCGCGGCGGCAGTTGGCGCGGACGCGGGCTAAATCGGCGATGGAACGGCTCGTTCGCATTGGCCATTCAATTAGGAGGCTGCAGGTCGCGCCGCCACCGGCGGACAACTGTACTACTGCTGCGAGCACGGCGGACCAATACACAATATTGCGCGGGCGGCATTTGCCGCGACTGTTTGGACAGGCGGCCGCTCGGGGACGTCCTGAACACACTGCGGCACAAACACACAGCAGCAGGCGAACGGCCTGTGTCAGTGACGTCCGCCGCCGCGATGACTGCTACTGCTGGCTTCGTGCCCTGCTGACAGCCGTTTGCGCTGCTGTTCTAGGCCCGTCGTGTAAAACGCGTGGGAAACAGAAGTTGTCAGTATTTGGTCACTTCACTGTTTCAAGTAGTAACTTTCTTATTTTCGAACTAGTTTTTTGCCCCATGTAGGAATATGAAGCTCCGGATCAACTATATTTTCCAAACCGAGGAAAAAACTTGATAGTGCCCTCCGGCCCTCGAGCGTTTGAGACAGGACGTCAAAAATTTAAAATAAACCGATTTTTCAAAAATTTGTTCATTTTGTAGCGTTCATCTTTCTGAAGACTTTGATATGTAAAATATATATGTTCGAGAAAATGTGAGACATGTTATTTGGTCTTAAGTGTGCAAAAGTGCAGTGCCACACCTCTTCACATAGCATTCTTTTATCGAACATCACTGTATTTCTCTCTACGGAATTCAGATGTGTATATTTTGTAACAAAAGCCATAAACCCATATTCAGGACAGTGGAAATGTCCTGCTCCCAGGCGGTTGGTTTGAGATCCTGTTGTTGTTGTGGTCTTCAGTCCTGAGACTGGTTTGATGCAGCTCTCCATGCTACTCTATCCTGTGCAAGCTGCTTCATCTCCCAGTACCTACTGCAGCCTACATCCTTCTGAATGTGCTTAGTGTACTCACCTCTTGGTCTTCCTCTACGATTTTTACCGTCCACGCTGCCCTCCAATACTAAACTGGTGATCCCTTCATGCCTCAGAACATGTCCTACCAACCGATCCCTTCTCCTAGTCAAGTTGTGCCACAAGCTCCTCTTCTCCCCAATTCTATTCAACACCTCCTCATTAGTTATGTGATCTACCCATCTAATCTTCAGCATTCTTCTGTAACACCACATTTCGAAAGCTTCTATTCTCTTGTTGTCGAAACTATTTATCGTCCATGTTTCACTTCCATACATGGCTACACTCCATACAAATACTTTCAGAAACGGCTTCCTGACACTTAAATCTATACTCGATGTTAACAGATTTATCTTCTTCAGAAACGCTTTCCTTGCCATTGCCAGTCTACATTTTATATCCTCTCTACTTCGACCATCATCAGTTATTTTGCTCCCCAAATAGCAAAACTCCTTTACTACTTTAAGTGTCTCATTTCCTAATCTAATTCCCTCAGCAACACCCGATTTAATTCGACTACATTCTATTATCCTCGTTTTGCTTTTGTTGATGTTCATCTTATGCCCTCCTTTCAAGACACTGTCCATTCCGTTCAACTGCTCTTCCAAGTCCTTTTCTGTCTCCGACAGAATTACAATGTCATCGGCGAACCTCAGAGTTTTTATTTCTTCTCCATGGATTTTAATACCTATCCCTCTTTTAAAAAAAATAGACACCTCACAAGTAACACTGGATGGGATTATTTGGAGCCCGGAGAGAAAGAACTCCTCAGAAAATTTCCACTCTTTATTGCCTATTAGCTAATAACATTTTCTTCTGTGTGGCAGAAGATTAAATACAGAAAACATAAAACCAGTCAAGACAAGATACAAGCAAGACAGTACACATTTCTTCAATCCTTAGGTCCCAGCATTTTTTTTTCTCTCTAATCTTGCTACAGATTTACACGGGGTGCTCTCCTTTCTACGAAAGAATCTATTTCCTCATCGATGTTCGCCAAACGTTTTGCTACACGTAAAATCAAAATGTCGTTGTCTGATACCGAAAAAGCTATTAATACGAATAGTACCCAAGAGTGGTGTGGTTTCTCGATTTGATTACGTCTATTTTGTCACTGTCTGCTAGATAAAACGAAATAGGGCTTTCTAACACTGCAGCAGTTGTAACACACGACACATAAGCGAGACTGTTTTGCCACAAATGATCATTTTTGTTTACCTCATTTACACAAATAATGCTACAGAATATAACTCACGAAGTACCAATACCCAATGCGTATCAGTCCTACTACAACCGGAAAGTTTTATGTTAGAAAATAGTTTCAAATTTCATTCATAAGCTCCAGTTTCTCAAGCATAGGATCGAAAATGGGTAATATCAAATTTTTATATAAATTTGGAATCGCCATATTCTTCCATATAATTTGTGTGATGTCCACGTTTCTTCTCCTTCCTCATTTAAGTCCCATAGTGCTCAGAGCCATCCTTCCTCATTCTAACAAACAATCTTGTCATCACTAATTATGTAACTATTCTTGCCATTGTCAAAACTCGTTCTCCGGTTAACTTCACTAAGCCTTCCAGAATCACCGGTTTAGTTATTCCGCGTTTATTCTCCGGAGAGGCGTTAGTACGTGTTCGTACAACGCATATTCCGAGAATAGAACTCAAGTGGCTGCTAACCGGGGACTGCACAACTGGCTCTTAGTAGTGTAGCGGTCTGGCAAATATTTTCTGTCAAAATTTCATTTTCTTTGATACGCCGAGAAGATAAGATATAAGCTTTCTTATCTGTTATTTCTGTTAGTCGTTTATTTCCACTCTGGTAGTCTGAATCTATGGATTTCGCTGATAATTATAACAACGTTGATCATTCGCGCACCCAATCAACAAACAGCGATTGGCATTCGCCTGTTCGGGTTTATTCGGCTCAACTCATGTAGCCCCATCCTCCTTTGTCTGCGGGGAAACTTTCCATTTCTAGATGCGACGGCGATTCCCCTGGCAGGGGCATCACATACAAGACGCACACATTCAAAAATCAACTTATGATTCGTTCAGAAATCAACTTAGAATGTGTTGAAAAATGTTCAAAAACCAACTGGGATGCGTTGCAAAATCAAGAGTAATCAATAGACCAACGTGCGCTGGATGCTTGGCGCTTTGTGAAATAAGGTTATTTCCTTCAAGAATATGAATATAGGGCCCCTGAAATTGCCGCCCGAGGCAGATACACCGGTTCTCCCCTCCCTAGATCCGGGCCTGGAAATATGTGATGAGGAAAGGGCGCACTTGACGGTCGGCATTCGGTTCCTCATACCAGTTCAAGATAAAAGTGTATCTTGCAAATCCTAGACCCGCCTATAGATTTCATAGAAATGCAATTTAAAAAGACAATGCTGTGGCACACTGTAACTGGATGCATTGTGGCCAAGATTCTGTAGCATGAACTCTGCGCTATGCTGGAACGGTACCATCAGCTCAGTGAAACGAAACAAGACCGTGGGGATTCAATTTACAGCCTCGCCAACGTTCCAGTCGCGTTCGCGCCAAACTTTTTTTTCCAGTTAAAGCATCAAATTGTATTCAGTTTACACCTTCGTAACACGGTATCTTGGGTATTTCTTTCTGTTACTGTTACATTTATTGTGGCCGAGCGGTTCTAGGCGCTTCAGTCTGGAACCGCGCGACTGCTACGGTCGCAGGTTCGAATCCTACCTCGGACATGGATGTGTGCGTGATGCCCTTAGGTTAGTTAGGTTTAAGTAGTTCTAAGTTCTAGGGGACTGATGACCTGCGATGTTAAATCCCATAGTGCTCCGAACCATTTTTTTGTTACATTTATTAAAACATTAAGACGTAACATGGACTTCTTGAAGACGTAAACGACCAGTTTGTTTCGTCCATGACACAAAAAAGCCAACAGAAAATAATAGTTGATACAGTAACATCGTCTGTATCGAATGTTTTACAAAAAGCACAACAGGCAGGCTACACTAGACTGTTCATTATGCTAATGTACAGTAATTCCATTCCCACAAATAAAAAAATCTAGCGGAAGCCAGAACATTGAGCCTCAATGACCAATCCATTTCCCAAGAAGCGCTTCATTTAAATAGTTACGCACGTGCATTCCAAAGTGTTGAGACGCACCATCATACTCAAACCACGTCGCCGAATACAGGAACGTTTTCTAACGTGTCAGGCAAAGTGTTGCAAAGAAATGTATGATACAGGGGCACATTCAACCTGTTCAGCAATACGTAAGGCCCCAGAAGCACTCCCTCCACGTTTCCAACCTACAGGTCTATGCCGAAGCGTGCCTGAAAGCCACGTTCACACGTGACATGTAGGTTGTGTTCTGATCAGTAATGGCTGTTGTGGAGGTTGAAAACACCTTCGCGAGTGAAGCTGGATACTCGTATGTCAGTCCACTTCACGTTATTTGTAAAATGTTCGTTATCTTCCACCTCGTGCAAGAGCCACGCACAAACCGTACTCGTCGAATGCGGCCTTCTGGCCGCTGGTGTTCAGTTAACAAATAATGAGATGGATGCCGTTCTACGTCGTGCAACACTTCAACAACCAGTCTTTCAGATATATGAAACTGCCTTACAAATCATGGGTACACTGCGCCTTTGTGGGTACCGTGCAGGAAACACATGAGCAATACCAGCAGCTTGGTTATCGGATGCACCCAGCTCCTAAAGCATATCGACGTATTCATCGTTTGTGCACTCCGTCGGGAAGCCGCCCTGCACGAACTTGGTAGGACTATTTATGGCTGTGCACTTCACGGTTAGTAAACGCATGCATGCAGTTTAATGGATCCAACCGTCATGTGACAGGCTATTGTCATGTGACAAAATGATGTCCCGCTTATAAACGACGAGAATTAGGGAACGGAAATCTAAAAAGTAAAAATTGGAATTGAAGAGGATGTGGATTTCATGTTCCAGCAGGATAGTGAGCTAGGATGGCTGCTGCTGTAGAGTGGGGTGATACGCATGTGACAGTGTTGGCAGCTCCTCATTTTCATCCAAGTATTTCCAAAATGAACACCGGATCTGATGTTGTTAGATACGCTTTTGACTTGAATCTTGATGAGGAATTGCACGCCGACCTCCAAGTCTGGCATTTTTTCTTCACCCTGTATAATTCACACAAACTCTTATTTCACATACATCCAACATGTTTAACACATATTTGTAAGTCTAATGGATTTCGCCCTGAAGTTTCATCCGCATTCTGAGGAAACTTGTAATTTTACCAGTAACTGATTGTACTTCAGAGAAAGAGAACTGTCGCTGTCTCCTGTACGATTCGTCTTTGTTTTACACCAGGCATGAGCTCGCGGACCGACTCCTCATGTGACATGACAGCAACGCTCCTAGCACATAAAGTCAAAACTATAGCGTCCATGACGTTAATTATTATTCGGTAACGCCTTTCCCAATACGCCAAGGCACGCCAATAAATTATGCCTCAAAACACGAGATTTTGAGAGAAAATTAATTTTACTGGTATGTTCATCCAGAAAACAGTGAAATTGACAACATGAGAAGAAAGCGAAAAAATGAGAAATACAGCGACATCACATAAGCCTAACATGGCGACCGCTACGAACCCAGCGAAGAGCTCGTAAGAGTGATTTGCTAGCAGCGGCCCTATCGATCGGAAATGAAGACTCTGCTTTACGGTAAACGTACTTTTTAATTCAAAATCATAAACCTCCCAACCTAGAAACGATTGCCTGGAATACCGTACACATAAGGGGTACAGCAACCAACGTTTTTTACCTTGCTCTTTATCCGCAGCATAGCCCAGGCAGTCGCTACTAAACTGGGAGATTTTTTTTTGGTTTAAATTAAAAAGTACAAAAGGTGTATAACAGAGTCGTCATTTCTGCCATTGGCTGAGGTACCGCGATAGCGGCACCCCTAAGTTCAGTATGTAAAAGTACCATATCTTGGTGTAATGTCTGATAAATTAACAAGGCTATGCAAAATCACAGACTAAAAATTAGCTTCTGCGTCAATAACAAGCTAAGTAAGAAGCCTGTTCGCAATATAAAACAGCAGACACAGATCTTGATGCATCTGACACTTGCAAAATTACCTGCAACCAATACAACAAATATTACATAGGCCAAATAGTCAGAAATTTCAGAATTCGATTTAAAGAATATTTAGACTGCTGCAGACTGGATAAATCTGACAAATCAGCAGTGGCAACATACATTGAAGACACAAGCCACCCTTTCAGTATCGAAAATAATCTTGAAATTTTGCACAAAATCGGAAAAAACAAAAGCATGTATATCATGGAAGAAATGGAAATTTTCGTTCATGATACAAAACGTGGAGATAATATTCTTCATGAGATAACCTAAGTCAAGAAGTCGGAGCACTTCAATAATCTTAAGTTAGTTCTAATGCAATAGATTTAAGACGGGCCAGTATGAATGAGAAGACTACCAGACTGTCAGTATCACGAATAGCGATATAAAATGCGGTAGTCGATACTCATTTACACACAGCAAAGCTGTCACGTTGTGTTAAGTGTAGAATGTTTGCATGTATGCAGAAAAATTTGTGTAGTGAATTACGTCACAAAACAGTACCAAAAGTATATAGTGTAATGGTATAATGTCTCATAACAGTTTTGGCAGTGTACCAATGATGCAAAAGAAGCTTTGGGAGCCCAAAATCGTAAGTGAACAACTAACAAATAGAAAACTGTGTCACATGATCTTCGCAGCAAAACAACTGATGCACAACTATCTGCAGCCCACAGAAGCTGTGGTGTCAGTCATAATAAACAACAAAACACAGTTCCACACCGGCAGAAGCCATCACTGGACATCAATTTCTGGCGATCCGCTGCCGCCCCTCCCCCCCCCCCCTTTAAATACTCTAACAGCAGCACCAGCAGCAGACAATAAACAAAAAGTGCTACATTGATTTAGTTCAAGAAATTTTATTTGCAAGTAACGATTTTGTGTATGTATAAAGGTCGGAAAATGAGCAGAACATCCTCGAAACCCGTTGCAGTACATTAAATTAAACATAGAACTAATAAAAGTGACTGGTAGCAGAAACTAAAAATACGAGATTCCACATAGTCACGGTTCAAAAACAGCCGTCATAGCCACAAGTAACTAATATCGGTTGTTATGCAGTATTTTTGCATCTCATGTCTTATTATACCCATCCCTACCCCTAGGGGTTGGTGTATATTACGCCACAAATGTCCGCCCCGATAGCTGAACAGTTCCGTTTCAGCCGCACTAGCGAGTGGCCGCTGTTAACTGCTGTGCTGCACTTCCGTGTTTACATCGCTGCACTTGTGCTTCGCCGAGTGCTGTCCGTCCGTAAACCTCCGTGTTCGTTCATGTTCCTTGTGATCTGGTCGCTCTTTCTAGTCTTGCTGCCGCTAATTGGAATTTCGGTGTCTAACCGAAACTGCGTCGCTGGATTAACCATGGCTACAAACCTCAGGACAAATACTCTGGTATTTGCTTTTGACAAGGAATCCCGTCCTATTCAGCGGACATCCGTGGAAATAGATGACGGGATTACACAGGTAATTGGTCTCAATTCTGATACCGTCCATACCTGGCTACTGGATCAGGAAAAATACTGTGTTTTTGTCAAGTTAATCAGTGCTGCGACTGTTGATAAAGTGTTACGAAAGTGGGGCTATGAAGTAGATTTTGTGCATAGAAATGGTTATAAAAGTAAGATTTCCATCTATATTCATTATAAAACCGTTGGTATCTTGAATCTTCCCACTGAGATTGAAAACGATAAGATTAAGGAAGCTCTTTCAAACAATGGGGACGTTAAATCAATTGCAAATGAAAGATGGTCGCTTCACTTTAAACTACAGCGTTTCAACGGGGTCCGCTGTATAGGAATGGACGTTAAGACGAATATTCCGTCTCACATAACTGTTTGTGGATATAAGGCACAAATTGTTTATACATGTCAGGAAGCTATATGTCATACATTATATATGTAACGAAACCGGCCACTTCAGACAGGAATGTCCTTGACGAACTGTTGTTCTTAATGATACAGCGCCAGAAGCTTACCTTAAATGATTTGTTACCAAAAATAGCCCGAAACAATTGGTTGAAGATGTTAACTCAGCGGGCCATGCTGATGTCTCCCTTCACGATAACAGCTTCCCCCGTTAACAACAAGGGGAATCCCTGTTACCACTACTCGTGAAACTGAAATGCAACCGAAGAAACGACCTCTGGAGGCAATTGATAGTTGTTCAGAGGACGAGCTGTCCTGTCCAACTCCCTCACTTCGCATGCAAAAACAGTGCGCTGAGGAGGCAGAGGAACCTGAAGGCAAAATGTGAATGGAAACTAATTAACAGAAAGATAATACACATACGGTACCAGAAAATGTAGAGGGTGTAGTCAGTATTACTTTGCAAGAAACAACAGGTGCAGTAGCTGATTGAAAATATCAGCAGCTATCTGCTAATAAACAAAGAGAGGTTCCAAAACTGCAGTCTCCATTTGTTCCCCTCGATCAGGAAGTAAGTGATATCAATAAAGAACGAGGAAGTGGTGGCCAAACTGAAATCACGGTCAACACCTCAGGTCAGGCGCCGGCAACAGAAATTGCAAAAGCGTCTGCTGCGAAGTAAAATACCGACGCAACCAAATGAGAATGTAGTTCGTAAACAAGGGAAGGGAAAATCCGGTAGGGGGACCCAAGCCCAAAGAATGTTCGGTCCGAAACGGACCTATACGAATCACTGGAGAAAAAATCAGAAAGTTTACCAAGAAATCAGTCTGCTTGTGGTACAAAAGAAAACATCAGAAGTAGAAAAAAACGGGACAGTAACTAATAAACTGATTGAAATGTTATTCCATGTTCAGCCTTCCTAGAAAACTGTTATAGCTTAACTGAGCACTGAACCACAAGAAACTAAGTTAATTCATTAAAACAACTACATAGTGACAGCGCAACGACGCAGTCTTATTCTGTCACCACTATAAACACAAATAAAATTACGTCCGTTTTGAAATTATCGCCCTTAAGGATTTTTTGTACGAATCCGCGACTGATATTTCCCTGTTACAAGAAGTTCTAGTTTCGGATTTAGTAATTCCCTGTTATGTCAGTTACATAAATATGTCTCCCGAAACAAGTGTTGGAACAACTGTTTTGGTGAGGGAAGGGATTACAGTAAGCGAGGTGGAATGAATGGAATTCGGAAGGGGAATAGGATTAAATATCTATGATGTCACTATCATCAACTTGTATGCCCCTTCAGGAAGTTCTCACCGAGCTGGCAGGGCACGTTTCTTCAAAGATGACCTGATATACTTGTTAAGGAAAACTCCAAGACAGTTATTACTTGAAGGTGATTTTAATTGTGTTACGAATTGAAAAGATCAGTTACCTGATTTTAATTTCTCAAGTGAACTAAAACAACTAGTTACTGGTTTAGAATTAAAGGATATATGGGAAATCAAATACTCCTCCATTGTTGAGTTCACTTATGTCACGGCAAAATCATGTAGCAGGATTCATATATTTCTAAAAATCTTGAAACTTCTGTGACAAAACTAGAAACCATTCCTACGTACTTTACAGACCATCCAAGTGTCTTAGTTTGCATAAATCTAACAAGACAGCCAGTTCGCCGATTCAAGAATCAGTGGCTCAAAATGGCTCTGAGCACTATGGGACCTAACATCCGAGGTCATCAGTCCCCTAGAACTTAGAACTACGTAAACCTAACCAACCTAAGGACATCACACACATCCATGCCCGAGGCAGGATTCGAACCTGCGACCGTAGCGGTCGCGCGGTTCCAGACTGACAAGAATCAGTGGAATTTGAACACTTCCTTGTTAGTAAATCATGATTTAGAAGACCTGATTAAAGAGACATGGGCAATATACCTGCGTGCTCTTAGTAGATATGCCACTGCTATCGACTGGTGAGTTAAAATGACGAAGCCAAAGTTGAGGAAGGTTCTGATTCAATACAGTGCCAAGAGTGCAAGAGAAATGAAACGCACTATAGAATATTACTACTCCGTTTTGAGATATCTGTGTGATCAAGTATCAGCAGGTTCCTCACTTCGGATAGCAGACATCAAAAAAGTCAAAGCCAGGTTACTTAATATCAAGAGAAGTCAAATGGAAGGGTTGAAAATAAAATCTAAGCAAATTCGGTGTCAGAAGATGAAACTACTTCCCTGAATCATTTAGTGAAGCATACGAAAAATGGGAGAAGGACTTTTATTGCTGAAATTCCAACAAAACACGGTACGATTTTCAGAAACAAGCAGGGTATCATGGACGAGATTTATCGCTATTATTGTAAGCTATGTTCTGTACATCAAATTAGTGATGCTTCCTTGGAAGAACTCCTTGACATCCTAGCCCCACAGCTGACAGAAGATGACAACGAAAATTTTCTCGAGGTTGTCAGTGAAGAGGACGTGTATGAGCCACGGTGCGCCTCACCACCAAAAAAATCCCCAGGACTGGATGGTCTGCCAGCAGAGTTTTACATCCGTTACTGGCCAATAGTAGGTGCGAAAATCACGGACATTGTAAATGAGGTTACTCAGGGTAAAATGATTCCGGCTGAGTTTAAGGAGAGTAAAATTGTTCTGGTGCCAAAAAAATAAAGGGAACAAAGATTTAAATAATTTTCGTCCAATTTCACGGCTGAATTCTGATTATAAATTAACAGCTAGAATAGTAAACAAGAGAATTTTGTGCCTTACAGATAAAATTATTAGTTAACATCAGAACTGCGCGCAAGAGTGAACCATTTTTCAAAACCTAGCAGAATTCAGGGATATTATTGCGATAACTTCTGTAACAAGCATAAAGTATGCTTTATTTCATTTTTTTAGATTTTTATGAAGCGTTTGATGTAGTAAATCATGAATATCTTCTACAGACATTGAAAAAAATAGGTTTCAACGATAGGGTCATAGAGTTGATTAAGAACATAGTAACTGGAATAAATGCTAATATAGCGGTGAGTTGTCAACAATCCAGGCCGATGCAAATACTACGAGGTGTTCCTCAAGAAGTCCTCTGTCCATGTCGCTCTTCCACATTTCGCTGTAACCTTTCCTCCGACATGTCATGCTAGATTAAAAGGCTTAACATTACCAGGAAATAAAACAGTTATAAGAGCCTATGCTGACGATTTAGGGGTCATTACAAGGAATAATGACGAGGTAACCTCGCTAGCAACAGTGAATGATTCGTACTGTAGAGCATCTGGAGCCAATGCAAACGAAAAAAAAGTAAGATGTTAAATCTCAGAGTTTTTGATAATATCAACGTCGAGTGGGCAAAATTAGTCCGACAACATAAAACACTTGGGATCACCCTGACAGCATGCCCCATGAAAAGGACGGCTTTAAATTGGAAAGTTGCAGCAGACAAAGTGAAAGGAGCCATTATAGAGAATTTAATTCGATATATGAACCAAGTTCAAAGAAAAAAGTATATCAACTCATGCATCCTTGCTAAAGCTGATTATACTGCCCAGCTGTTTCCAATACCGAGAATGATAGCGAGGAGAATAATGTCCAAAAGCATCAACTTTTTGTAGAGAGGTTAAGTGTTCAGAGTACCTGCTAAAGTAGCCACTTTAGATCCTAAAAGTGGTGAACTAGGATTAACTGATATAACGGATAAAGCCTCTGCACTTTTTATCAAAAGGCAAGGTAATTTAATAAGAGACTCTCGAGAAAGCATAACCAGCCAACTTTTCGAGATCATTAAGCCTCGAAGTCTGCTTCCCCCGATTGACGTGCAGAATATCAGCAGTCGTTTACAGCATGTGAGGATTTTCTATGTTGAGTTTAATTATGTAAGTGTCGACACTTAACATCAAGAGCCATAATGCACCAACGAAAGAAAAGCGAAGGAAGGAACAAAATAGAACAACAGTTTCCAAACATTGAGTGGACTGAGATTTAGAAAACATTAGTTCTAATGTGCTCACGTCTAATATAAAAACGTCATGGTACAAGACAGTGAACTACATGGTTAGCACCAATCTGTGAAACAAACTTATGCCAATAATGCCATCTAGTTGCCATAATAATTCATAGATATACTTGCAGTGGTCACATGAACAGTTGGAATTGGATTCTGGAGCAAACAGCTCTGATTACAAGGACATCTCCTGAGTAAATTTCGATGTCATTGATACAAAGGCCTTCAGTACATTATTTCCCAGGGGTATAAAATAACGCCGTGTACTGGTTGCTGGGAAATTTTGTTAATTACGTCCTTGAGAAATTAGAATCCTACAGCACGATAAAGTTCAAGGCACACATGATGTGTGAATTCCATAAAATTATAAGGTATTCGAATCACGAGAAAAAGTTCGGTAATATTGTAACCTCCCCACAAAAATTTTAAAAATAATTAATAATATTTATTAGAAATGAAGCCACAGCTAAGTGTGACCTTCCCACAGAAATTTTAAAAACAATATTTATTAGAAATGGTGCCACAGCTAAGTGTGACCTTCCCACAGAAATTTTAAAAACAATATTTATTAGAAATGGTGCCACAGCTAAGTATAAACTCCCCACAAGAATATTAATGGCAAAGACAATTAAATGAAAGCTCGCTATCTGACTCAAGTACAAGTTCCCATTAAATAATGAACGCTAATCCCATGATAATGAAACTGTAATGATAACCTAAACTCAATTCAACCGAAAGGTCGGTGTTTGCCCTGTGCGAAACGAGAATAAATTTCTTACCTTAGTGAAACTGCATGTCAAAATTCTGCTCTTATTGTTCTCTGCCGCTTGCATGAAAAGCATTGGAAGTACCTTTTAAAAATCTTTGTTACAAGGAAATGGAAGGAAATTTGAATGATTGTCTCTAAAAATTGCTTTTAAATCAAAATTATTATTGGGGGCGATTTTTGAAAGTTAAATTACAATGACTGTTCGTTACATTATCTGATGAGCGCAAAGCTGCATGATTATTTATTTAAATAAATTATACCTCGTCCTGAATCTCGACCATTGCGATGCCGACGCCCGCCGACTGCTCTCCGCTACTGCTAGCAACCAACTCCAAGCACTACTGAGGACTGACTACTGCAGACTGACTGACTGCTCGCTACTGCGAGTCGAGCGCAACTGCTCTGGTCAGAGATTCTACAATGTCTCAGCATCGCTGCCGCACAACATACGTGTTTCATAACCCTCCACTGGGGGGGCAAAAATTTGGCAGCGATGGTGAGTCATTTGGACTTGCCATCGTAACAAATTTTTCTTTTAATTAATTAACATTTACAAAATATTTAGATGTATCACATGAATTAAATGTTGTGCGCATGCACCGATTACAAAACATTACAGACAAGACAAAATATAAGTACAAAACAAATCAGGAAAAATGTATATACAAATTATTTGACAGATAACAAAGTGTACACACACTGAAAAATTCTTTAGCAGTTTCATAACAGGCAAAAAAAAAAAATCATGTTGACAAGTGTCATGAGTGCACATGCACTGCAGTGGAGAACATATCAGTAAAAGACGAAATGTATATACAAGAGTAACAAATGACATAAATCATAAAAGGTATACAGAATGAACACAAATCATATCGAAAATTGAGAAGAGTGCACAGGCACTGTAGTTCAGTTGAAAACATATTCACATAAGTGCACATGCACTGAAAACTTTTGAACATTTTTATAACAAATAAACGCAAGAGTAGAAAAAATCATCAAATCACAAAAAGTATATACAATATAGATGACAAGAGTGCACACATACTGCACTTCAAAACAAATCGAAAATGTCTTTAGTATTTTGACAACAAATGGCAAAAATCATGTCGACAAGTGACACAAGTGTACTCGCACTAGAGTTCAACAAATCGAGAAAAAATGTATAGGCCATGAACATAAATGGTGTTAGTAAAAAATGATTTTCACTATTAGGATAGGAAAGGAAGGATTGCATCATGGTTGTAGCACTTTAGTTTGCACATAGCTGCACTGAAAGTCCATATCTTTCCACAGAATCACAACTAAGTGATACAATCTGCAGTTCCGTTCCCAGAAGTATTTATCAGCGTATCAAGACAGTGAAACGTCGTAGTAGTATTCCATACTATCATTTGGCAGTATACCAGGTACACCAAACAGTGGGACCAGAATAACGTCTTCATCGCTTACGGTGGTGGACAGCATGTCGTGTCAACACCACGCTCTTAAGAGGCGGCACACAGTGCTCCATAACAAAGTCTTGATTAGTGATTACATAAGTAGTTTCTTCGCCTACAGTGGTGGACAGCATGTCGTGTCAACACCACGCTTTTAAGAGGCGGCACACCAACGTAGAATTAGTGCAAAAACCAAATATAGTGCTCCATGATAATGAGGATGGACAAGACAAATGGATGTTACAATAATTTCAGGTAGTTAGGTTAGAAGGTGAAGGACATTAACTAACACACAAGTCTTGATTAGTGATTACATAAGTAGTTTGCGGTATTCATACTCTAGTCATTGAACATTTCTGTACCATGAATGTAGTATTACAGAAAAATGTTCATTAATTAATTTAAAGACAAGAGTGGTAATCAATCGCCATCAAGTATTGAGTATTACAAAACATTTTTCCTCATTCAAATGACATATTTACAAGTAACTATTAACACTCAGTGGCCTAGCAACTTTCGATTAGTACAAAATATTTATCATCATGCAGTATTAATATGGGAAGTCATCATTCAAAACACTAACAAAACGTTAAGTTACATTAATTATTGGCACTCAGTGGCCAGCAAGTATTGAATAGTATAAAACATTATTCATCATTCAGTATTCTTCATATCATTAAGAAATCATTATTAAAAATCAGTTAATTACAGTCATAGCCTTAATAATCATGGGCATAATAAGTAATTACATTAATTATGGGCACTCAGTGGCCAGCAAGTATTGAATAGTATAAAACATTATTCATCATTCAGTATTATTCATATCATTAAGAAATCATTATTAGAAAAATCAGTTAATTACAGTCATAGCATTAATAAGCATGGGCATTATAAGTTACATTAATTATGGGCACTCAGTGGCCAGCAAGTATTATCATTAAGAAATCATTATTAAAAATCAGTTAATTACAGTCATAGCATTAATAAGCATGGGCATTATAAGTACTCTCATTACAATAGATAGTGGCAATTATGTTTTGGTATCATTAAGAAGTCATTATTCAAGTGACATACTATTCAGAGCTGATCAGTGTTATTCAGAATTATCATAAACTAGTGACATTATCTGGGACTGTTAATACATTTTGTTTTTTCTGCTAGCAATGCATTGCTTTGGGTAATTATAAGGGAAAGCAAGAAGAAATAAGAGAAAAAATTGCTTCTAGGTTGTTCCTATAAATGAAAAGATTGTGTAACGTCATTCGTCATGAGTCAGCTGTAGCAAGATTATCACATTTAAAAATGATAGACACAAGTGGGTAAGAAAAATGCAAGTACTAGAACAGGTATAATAAGTAACAAGTTTAGTAAGTATCATAAAAAGCTTCTCCTGAAAGAAAAATACAAAATGGATTATTGAGCTGAAAGAAGAAACGCAGACTATGCTGAAAAGTAGTGAACTTCGAATTAACAGGTAGTGAAATGTATATAAAAAATGTGTTCCATAGCTGTCCTTTCCAAAACCTTCAGTCATCCTACTACGCAATATAACACCTGCTGTCAAAGTAAACTGCAACAAATACTTAAATAACTACATAGCATAAATACATAACTTCAACATTATCCTCATCTGTAAAGAAAAACTTCATTATTCATATCATCATAACTCCATCATTATCATCACCTGTAAACAAAAACTTCATTATTCATAGTACCATATTCTTCATCATTGTTCATTATCAGCATTCATTATCATCTGCAAAAATCATTTCATTATTCATCACACAACTATTCCTAATCCCTAGCATATTTCATCACTTAAAACTAAAATGTGTAGTTCTGTCTGACAGCTTGCATCAATCGCTTTGTATTCTGAAAGAAAAAATTAGTTAAGACTGCTATTCTGCGATGTGTATAATATATTCTGGTTAATGCTTGTTAATTCTGATCCATTTACTCGTCCTCATTAGCTTATTGCATCTTCTTTCGTTTATTCCATAGGTGAAATTCCCACTTCTGTTTAATTCATTTCCTGTACGCATCATTTATTTCTGAAATTGATGAACAAAGATTAATGTCTTGCATTTAAATCATATACCCATTAAATAGTGACTGGTTAATGGTGACTCAATTAAGCATACAACATAACATGACAGAAAACGTAATATCTCAAAACACAGACAGTGTTTAAAGGCAAAAAGTGTACAGAGAATATCGTAATGCAGCAGCAAAAAAGGAAAATGTAAAACAGTCATGATGTTGAGATATCACAAGGCAAAATGTCAAAGTCAAATGGTGTGTGTTATACCTTAACTAGTTCACAGTGCATACAAACAAAACATGAAAACAATCGTACATACATAAGAAAGACAAAATGTGACATTCGTTGTGTTCAGCTTATATGTAGTGTAGTTAATAGATGCGATAATTAAAGACTTCAATGGAGAGAGAATTTGATAAAATTAATGCGTCATTATAGAGAATTGCATAATTATTCATAAAATGCGTAAGTTCATCTGAAAAAATGTACGGTCTAGTGTGTAACGACAAGAAGAGCGACCTGCTAACCTTACCTTGCCGGGCACTTGCCAAGAAAAAATACGATAATCATCAGTAATTAGTAATGTCAATATAATTGCATAAGTGGTCATAAAATGTGTAAGTTCATCTGGAAAATATGCACGGTCTGATGTGTAACGACAAGAAGAGCGACCTGCTAACCTTACCTTGCCGGGCACTTGCCAAGAAAAAATACGATAATCATCAGTAATTAGTCATGTGAATGTAATTGCATAAGTAGTCATAAAATGTGTAAACGGCCTCATAGCATGTTACATCGTAAAGTGGTTTCATTCGATAAAGGGTTTAATGTTTGACACATGATGGTTGCCTTTCGATTTTCTGGTTCTCAGAGTTTCGACGTGTACAACATTGGGGTGAGGAATGCTGCGAATCCGATATGGACCTGCGTATAGAAGTTCAAATTTACTGCACTTACCTTTTAATTTGCTGGATAAATAGTGTGTACGTACTAATATCTTCTGTCCAACGTGAAAGTCTCGGCGTCTACAAACCTGTTTTTGCTGTCTTCTCCGGCGCTCTGCGGCACGTTTGATGTTGTTCAGCGCAATGTCAATTATTTCGTGGTGTCGTAATCGACGAGATGTAGGAAATGTTACTAATTCTTTGATTTTGTTTGGTGGTTCAACGTTTTTCAGTATAACAGACGGAGATAGCATAGTGGATTCATTTGGAATGGAATTAATTATATCTTGAAATGAGTGTACGTGTGTGTCCCAATTAACATGTCTTTTGTGGCAGTATATTCTACACAGTTTACCAATTTCTTTCATTAGTCGTTCACAAGGGTTCGAAGAGGCGTGGTACTTGGATATATAAATCGGAGAAATGTTTCTAGCTCGTAACATGCGCGTCCATATAGCAGAACGAAATTGTGATCCATTGTCAGAAATTACTTTCATCACATGCCCTACATGAAATAAGAAATGCTTTACAAATGCTTTCGAAACAGTTTTAGCAGTAGCTTTGCGTAACGGAGTGAAGGTAACAAATTTTGAAGTGAGTTCAACAGCGACAAAGATGTAGCAAAAACCTCTATTAGTTCTCGGAATTGGACCAAAAATGTCTACTGCGGCCATATGTCTTAATTTAACAGGTATAATGGGATATAATGGAGGAATGTGTGAAGTGGTGTCAGACTTAGCTTTCTGGCAAATTTTACATGACGCTAAAACTCGTCGTATACGTTTTTCCATGTTTGAAAAATAACAGTTCTGTCTCAGTATCAGAAAACATTTTCTTGCTCCATAATGTGCGTAGCTTAAATGAGTGTACCAGATTAATTTGTTAACCACTTCGTCAGGAATGCATAATAACCAATTGTTGCTGTCTGGATGAGAGCGGCGAAACAGAATGTCATTGCGTACAGTGTAGTGGTTCCTAATCGTAACATTATTCTTATCTTGCCAAAGGTGTTTAATTTCTTTCCACACATTGTCTTTGCTTTGCTCTCGTGCTATGTCCTGTAATGACGAGGAAATAAAATTTTCGAATGCAACTTGCTGAATGTACATGATGCTGAAATTTGCTTTGCAGAAGTTGGTTGCTACGTCTTGCTGATTGTTGCTGAGAGAACGAGAAAGTGCGTCTGCTATTACATTTTGTGTGCCGGGAATGTAAACAATCGTAAAATTAAATTCCTGTAAATACAGTTTCCATCTGCTTAACCTGTCGTGAGTAAATTTAGCCGAAAGTAAGAATTGTATAGCTCTGTGATCTGTGTAAACGGTGGTATGTCTGCCATAAAGAAAGTGCCGAAATCTCGTAAAAGCCCATACAACACATAATGTTTCTAGTTCAGTAACGGAATAATTTCGTTCAGCAGGTGACAAAATGCGGCTTGCAAATGCGATGTTTTTAATTACTATTGAGCCATGTTCTTCAATTTCCTGAAAAATGTGTACGCCTAAAGCTGTGTTGGAACTGTCGGTGGCAATGGAAAAATTTCTAGTAAGGTCTGGGTGCGATAAAAGTGGAGCATTCAACAAAGCATGTTTCAGGTTCACGAATTCAGAGTGTGCTTGCTTATCCCATGACCAAATAGTGTTTTTACCTGTTAATTGGCATAATCTAGGCGTGTCTAAAGCAGAGTGATGAATAAATTTACGAAAAAAGTTAATTAAACCCAAAAAACTGCGTAATTGCTTCTTCGTCGTAGGAACAGTAATGTCACGTAGAGCTTGAAGTTTTTCCGGATCGGGCGCAATGCCTTCTGCTGAAATTACGTGTCCAAGAAATTTTATAGAAGTTTTACCAAAATGCGATTTACTGAGGTTAACTGTGAGTCCTTGTGCATGGAAAGTTTGCAATAGTCGTTCTAAAATCAGATTATGTTCAGACCAGTTAGCTTCTGCAATAAGAATGTCGTCTACGTACGTCGTAATTCTGTCTTTAAGTTCTGTCGGAAGTATTGTGTTCAAACCGCGAATAAAAGCAGCAGAAGAAATAGTTAAGCCGAACGGTAATTTGCAAAATTGATAACAGTCACCAAAACAGAGAAATGCTGTATACTTTCTGCAATTCGGATGAAGTTGAATTTGCCAAAATCCCGATTTTAAATCTAGTGTAGAATAAATAGCTGTACCGTGAAATTTCTGTAGTAGTTCTTCTAATGTCTGTGGTCGATCTGTTTCATTAATAATAATGTCATTAATGTGACGTGAATCAAGTACGAGGCGAAGTGAGCCATCTTTTTTCTTAACAATATGCAGCGGGTTTATGTACGGGCTAACTGCTGGTTCAATAATTCCTTGATCGAGCATATCCTGCAATTCTTTTTTAACTTGTTCTCTGTGGATATATGGAATGGGATAATGCTTTGCTTTAAATGTGTCGTGCTGTTTGACTTGAAATTCGTACATAAAGCCGGACATAGTACCAGGAATGTTGTCGAAAACTGGAGCTTGCTGTAAAAGAATTTTGTGTAATTGCGTTCGTTCATCGTCTGTATTTGCACTGCTTTGTTTAACCTTATCGGAAATCATCTGCATTACGTCGTAGTCAGTTTCGTCTGGAGTATTATAGTTGTGTACGTACGTATCCGTGAACAATGTGGGATTACAGTCTATGTTACGCGATACTGAAATGACCTCTGTGCGGTTAATTGTTTCCTCTTCTGTCGATAATGAGTGCTGAAACTCTAAAGCTAATTGTACATTTTCGTCTTTCAACATTAAATAAGAATTTTGAAAATCAACCACTGCGTCGTGTTGTACGAGAAAGTTCATGCCTAAAATAACGTCTGTTGTCAATAAGGGAACAATCCAAAAATTTGAATGAAAAGTATGACCTCCAATACAAAATGATAAATGCGTCTGTAATTTCACATCCACTCCTTTACTCGATACTGCTCCTTTCACTTTCGTTTTGCCTAAAGGTAATGTAGGATAAGTATTCTCTTTGTTGCACTCATTAAAAGTTTCCTCATTAATGACTGACATAGGTGAGCCAGAATCAATTACTGCTGAAAATTTCGATGAACCAATTTTAATTTCGATGACAGGATGTGAAATGGTTTTCTGAACAACTGGTTTTTCCTGCAAAAGAGTGTCTCTGATGTCGTCAAACGTAATTACATTCTCGTAAACAGCATTTTGCGTGTCAAAACTAGTGCTTGTGTTATTGGAAGATGCGTCCTGTACGGTATCTAGTCAGATTCTATCTGACGTGTTATTATTTTCTGGATGATGTTGTGGCATTTCTACAATTTGAACAGTTCTATTACTTCTTCCAGACGTATTACGCTCTGGATGATACCTACTGTCGGGTTCATTTACTAGAATATGTTGTTGCTGATGATTTTGTTGCTGGTAGGATCGACTGTTGTTAGATGTACGCTGAAAATTGTCGTCATTATTTTTACGTCTATCGTAATAGTCATTCCTATACGGTGCATTGCGATAGGAATTGAAATACTGTCTTCTCTGTACGTAGTTATTTCCTTGCTGCCGTGCGTTACTATTTGTTGTATCAGGGACTACACGTGCACGCGGCGAAACATTAAAGCCTGGTTGACCTTGTGCATTCCATTGTTGGTTAGGTATGCTAACCGGCTGACTTTCATGCTGTTGTGGTGGAAAACGTCTATTGTTACCAAAATGTGATTCCTGTTGCTCAAAATTTTGACGATATTGATAATTAGAATTTTGTCTGTTATTAAAGTTTTGGTGGTTATCATTCCTAAAGCGTCTGTTACTTTTCCTATTGAAATTACGCGTCTGATCATAATTGCTGTATGTTTGTTGACCTTGGTTATTATACGAAAAATTTTTGTTTACGAAAGAATAATCAGATTGCTGCACTTCTAAAAGCTGCAGCAGATCCCTGAATGCCGAAATGTTTTCTTTTTGCTGACCGGTTAGAAGTGAAACTCTTAATGACCGTGGTAATTTAGAGATACATAATTGAATGAGTGCGGATTCACTATAGGGTTCACTTAAGTACTGGTTTTGTTGCACCATGTGCTCAAAGAATTGCGTCACACTCGGAAAATTTGAGTTCTCATAATTCGGTAAACTAATTAACTGATCTTTAATTCCGCGCTGTGTCGTCTTTGACCAATACGCAGATAGAAACGCATTCTGAAACTCTTCTACTGAATAACATTGTCTCGCGATCGGTCTCATACGAGTTGCCGGTTCGCCTTCCAAAAAGCTACAAATAAATTCCAGTTTGTGCGTTACAGGCCAAGTCGGTGGAAAAGCAAAGCTAAATTGTTGAATCCAATCTAGCGGGTGAATCTGTGTTCTATCATTTTTAAACACTTTAAATTTTCTTACTGACAGAAAATGTTTGTAATCGAAATTGTCGTCTCTGTGTGATGGAACAGGTTCAGGATTGTAAGAGAATCTGTTGAACTGTGGTTGTTCGGAATCTAAGTCCCGTACTCTCTGTAGATTACCCAAATGATACGCGTTGCGCGAGTCTGACAAATGTTCGCAAAGTGGCGTCTGCTGTGATGTGTTATTAACTGAAATACTTTTCATCTCTGTTACTTCTTGCTGTAAACTTGACAGTTTTCTACGCAAGGTGTTATTAGACGAATCAATTTCATTAATTGTCTGCTGTAAATTTTGAAATTCAGGTGTTTGATTAAACGAAACCGGTGAAGTATCATCTGATTTATTGTCATTAGTATTTTCGATGACGTCAATACGACTGGCCAATTCATCACATTTTTCAGTCAGTATTTTAACCTGATCATCGGTTTTAGTGTCTGTGGCATTAATCTGGTTTTGCAATTTACGTGTAGTTTCGTTCAGTTTTCTAACGTCAGCTTTGACGACATCGGAATCCTGTGTTAGTTCTAATTGTTCGAGTCTGTCGGTCACTGTTTGAATATCTATTGTGTGTGTATCTGTTTTTGATTTAAGATCCGAAATTTCGTCACGTAATTCTGTGTTCGACTGTTTGAATGTATTAATTTCGTCGGACACTGTGGCAATATTATTGTCTACATATGTTTTTGCCTTCGCAAACATTTTGCGTTTGTCTTCCTGTCTCTGAGCAGTGATTGTTTCCATTACTTGACGTTTTACTTGATTTTGATCATCAATAAATTTGCGGAAACGCGTATCACTGTTCTGTATGTGAAGACTAAGACGTTCGTTAATCTGTGTGTTCTGTTGTTCGAATTTCGCATCAATCTTTTCATCCATTGTGCGCGAAAGTTCTACCGTCATTGCTTTAAACTCGTCGCGTAATTGTGTAGCTTTTTCAGAGCATTGTTTAGCGACTCCGCTAATTTCGTCTCTGAGTGTTTCTGTTGCAGCTGTTTGCAATTCCCTTAATTCCTGAGCAACAGCCTCAATTTCTTCGCGTAACTGTTCCTTAGTGTCATGACACTGTGCGGCAACGGCTCTAATTTGTTCACTAAGCTGTCTCGAATTGTTGTCTAATTTTTCATTTAACTGTCTGGAATTGTTGTCTAATTTTTCATTTAAGTGTTGTTTAAGGTTTTCGTTATCTTGTTTGTTCTGTTCTCTAAGTTGTTGTTTGAGATCTTCTTTAAGACTGTCTTGTTTTTCATTCTGTTGTTTAGCCTGTTCACTAAGTTGTTTGAGATTTACATCATTGTTGTCTTGTTTTTCAATAATTTGGTTAATTCGTTGCAGCAATAGTGCCATAATTTGATCTGAGCCAAAATTAACATTTCTATTCTCTGTGCTGATTAATGGTGGATCTGGAATCGTTTCGCTTTCTGTAACCATTTGGTTATTTTGCGATTTACAAGAAGGTTTATCAGTCAGATGTACACTGTTAGACATTATTTCGGAATTAAATAAGTCCGGCGTACTTTCCGTACACTGATCATTTTCATTAGACAAATTTGTCTGTTCGCTACTTGAATTTTCCAAACCGGGTGTGTTAACCTGGGCAGCGCTCATTACAACAGAGCGTCCCGCGTCATTGATTGTCGTCAAATCAACAGAAGACATAACCGAGTTCGTTTGTTCATCATTAAGGTAAAAGTCGTCATTCGCGATTGGAACGCACTGACTGTTAGTGAACACAGCATTGTCATCATTACACTGCGTGTCACTAGTATTATTGGTCACGTTGTTTAAGTCGGTAATTTCGTTCATGATACCTCGCGATACACTATTCACAGTCTTTCGCGGCATTTTCACAATAGTCACAATTAATCACAAAACAAATAAGCACAATGCAAAATCAACACACAAATACAACAGAGCAACGAATTGCCGTTGACCTGTAGAAAGAAAGTCACAAGATCAGTAAAAGCGTTGCGCCAAATCCTAATTATATCTAAGAAATAAGAGCAGATATCTGACTGTTTTTCAAAAGATTCTCTACGAAATACGATCCTGGACTGGGTGTCGCCAAGTGTAACCTCCCCACAAAAATTTTAAAAATAATTAATAATATTTATTAGAAATGAAGCCACAGCTAAGTGTGACCTTCCCACAGAAATTTTAAAAACAATATTTATTAGAAATGGTGCCACAGCTAAGTGTGACCTTCCCACAGAAATTTTAAAAACAATATTTATTAGAAATGGTGCCACAGCTAAGTATAAACTCCCCACAAGAATATTAATGGCAAAGACAATTAAATGAAAGCTCGCTATCTGACTCAAGTACAAGTTCCCATTAAATAATGAACGCTAATCCCATGATAATGAAACTGTAATGATAACCTAAACTCAATTCAACCGAAAGGTCGGTGTTTGCCCTGTGCGAAACGAGAATAAATTTCTTACCTTAGTGAAACTGCATGTCAAAATTCTGCTCTTATTGTTCTCTGCCGCTTGCATGAAAAGCATTGGAAGTACCTTTTAAAAATCTTTGTTACAAGGAAATGGAAGGAAATTTGAATGATTGTCTCTAAAAATTGCTTTTAAATCAAAATTATTATTGGGGGCGATTTTTGAAAGTTAAATTACAATGACTGTTCGTTACATTATCTGATGAGCGCAAAGCTGCATGATTATTTATTTAAATAAATTATACCTCGTCCTGAATCTCGACCATTGCGATGCCGACGCCCGCCGACTGCTCTCCGCTACTGCTAGCAACCAACTCCAAGCACTACTGAGGACTGACTACTGCAGACTGACTGACTGCTCGCTACTGCGAGTCGAGCGCAACTGCTCTGGTCAGAGATTCTACAATGTCTCAGCATCGCTGCCGCACAACATACGTGTTTCAATATGTCAAAAATTATATTTGAAAGAATGGCCATTGGTTAATATAAAAAAGAAGACTGTTCTAGTTCCCTTAAGGATATTATTTAAAATTTTACTGTACATTTTTCATGTGTGCTTTTTCTACTTCAGAGAGTAGCTTTTGAAATTTTATAAGCTAATGTACTGGACTTCTGTGACAGTCAGATTGTGTGTCTAATAGTATCAAAACACAAAACACTAAAGCTGCATTATTGGTTTATATTAGAAATCTGTAAATTGACAGTTTTTATGGAAATGTCCTTATCGATTGGTTAAAACCGTAAGATTCTATCTGATGTAATGTAATATTCAATGGCTGGCACATTGCCCTGTTCATTTTTGCACTGTGATGTGTAAGTCAGTTTTGCAGTGAAAGACTTATAATATTGGTCTGATCACTTCAGATACTTAACATTCAATTAATGTCCAGAAAGTGTAGTTGGAAGGCTAGTCAACTTTATAATATCTCCTTTCCGCCATTCTCAAGTATTTCAGAAACTGTCTAATACGATTATTAAATTGTTTTTATGTGTGATGGGCATAAATCTTCCATATTCAGTATATGGACTTCCATATATTTGTGTGAAATGCTCGTAGCTAGTCTGACTAAGCTGGGAAGTTTAAAGATCAGTTTCTACCCTTAACCTGTCTCTCAGTGAGGCGATTTCCTTGTGTACATCAATATATTAAAAATTATCCCACCAACTTGCTGATATCCTTCATAAAGGGCTATTTATGCTTCTGTAAAGATTGGAGCACACGTAATTCCAAGTGCAGATTTTATTTCTTCATGTTGAAGTTTGAATGTCTTTTAAAAAAAACTTTTCTTCATGTTTAACTTAATTCTATTGGTAATTTAGTCAGTAGCACAATCTTCTGATGTATTTCTTAAACATCAGCATAAATGAAATAATCAAACTGTTCTTGCTTAAATCATTTCGTGTATAACATGTGTACATGGTTAGTATATGTACTTAGTATGTATTTGGAATGTGTAACATTGTTTCTTTAATAAATGTTTTTATAAAAAAGAAAAGAAAAAAGTGGTCAGTGTGACGGATTGCAGTCCTAAGGGCTCGGGCTCGATTCCCGGCTGGGTTGGAGATTTTCACCGTTCAGGGACTGGGTGTTGTGTTGTCTTCATCATAATTTGTCCCCATCCGACGAGCACGTCGCCCAGTGTGGCGTCGACTGTAGTAAGATCTACACCAAGGCGGTCGGACCTGCCCCGCAAGGGGCCTCCCGGCCAATGACGCCAAACGCTCATTTCCATTTTCCACACCACAAATAAAAATACTGAGTCTTATATATCGACAGAGGACGTGAAACTGATTCCATATTTTTAGATTTCCAGAAGGATTTTGACACAGCTCGTCAGAAGTGACTTCTAACTAAATTCCGTTCATATGGAGTATCAACCCAGTTGTGTGTATTCGTGATTTCCTGTCAGAGATGTCACAGTTCGTAACAACTGGTGGAAAGTCACTGAGTAAAACAAAAGTAATATCTGGCGTTCCCCAAGGAAGTATTATAGCTTCTCTGTTGTTCACGATCTACGTAAACGATTTAGGAGGCATTCTGAGCAATCCTCTCAGATTGTTTGCAGATGACTCTGTCATTTACCGTCATGTAAAGTCATCAGATGATCAGACCGAGCTGGATAATGATTTAGAGAAACATCTGTTGACTCTTGAACATTAAAAAGAATCCGCTAAATTTCAGTTACACGATAAATCACACAAATCTAAAGGCTATAAACTAGACTATATACTTAGAGATTACAATTACGAATAACTTAAATTGGAACGATCATATAGGTAAACCAAAGACTGTGATTTATTGGCGGAGGACTTGGAAAATGTAACAGATCTACTAAAGAGGCTGCTTACACCACGCTTGGCCGCCCTCTTCTGGAGTAATGCTGTGAGGTATAGGATCCGTGTCTGATAGGATTGACGGAGGAGATCGAGAAAGTTCAAAGAAGGACAGCTGGTTTTGTATTATCTCGAAATAGGGGAGAAGTGCCACGGATATGATACACCAACTGGGACGGCAATCATTAAAACAAAGGCGTTTGTCGCTGCGGCAGGACATTCTCAAAAATTTCAGTCACCAACTTCCTCTCAGAATGTGAAAAGATTTTGTTGGCACCCACCTATAATGGGAGAAATGATCATTTTAATGAAATAACAGAAACCAGAGCTCGCACAGAAACATTTAAGTGTTTGTCTTTCCCGCGCGCTGCTCGAGAGTGGAAAGATAGAGAAGTAGCTTAAAGATGGTTCTATGAACCCTCTGCCAGGCACTTAATTGTGTATTGCAACATAATAATCATGTAGATGTTGTTGTAGATGTGTATACAAAATTTTATTGAAGCTGCTTCACAGAAAACTGCGAGCATACACACAACTTACCAAAGATTCGTCGTAATCAGATGAATGGTACAGGAATGCATGGAAGGCAAGTAAACGAATACTGATTTTTTATATGAGATATACGGTTAACAAAGACATAACATTTCAATAAATAAAAAATGCGTTCTGTTAACAAATGTGAAATATGGCATCTAATTTACTAAGTAAAATCATACAATATTTTCTTCTTGTTGTTACAGTCTTGCGTGCGAACGGCCTTACTGCAGTGCCAACACCGCTTCCCGTCAGATCACCGAAGTTAAGCGCTGTCGGCCTTGACTAGTACTGCAATGGGTGACCATCCGGTCTGCCGAGCGCTCTTGGCAAGTGGGGTACACTCAGCCTTTGTGAGGCAAATTGAGGAGCTACTTCACTGACAAGGCGACGCCACCTCGCTGGGATCCAGATATACAGTACTGGCCATTAAAATTGCTACACCACGAAGATGACGTGCTACAGACGCAAAATTTAACCGATAGGAAGAAGGTGCTGTGATATGCAAATGATTAGCTTTTCAGAGCATTCACACATGGCTGGCGCCGGTGGCGACACCTACAACGTGCTGACATAAGGAAAGTTTCCAACCGATTTCTCATACACAAACAGCAGTTGACCGGCGTTGCCTGGTGAAACGTTGTTGTGATGCCTCGTGTAAGGAGGAGAAATGCGTACCATCACGTTTCCGACTTTGATAAAGGTCGGATTGTAGCCTATCGCGATTGCGGGTTATCGTATCGCGACATTGCTGCTCGCGTTGGTCGAGATCCAATGACTGTTAGCATAATATGGAATCGGTGGGTTCAGGAGGGTAATACGGAACGCCGTGCTGGATCCCAACGGCCTCAAATCACTAGCAGTCGAGATGACAGGCATCTTATCTGCATGGCTGTAACGGATCGTGCAGCCACGTCTCGATCCCTGAGTCAACAGATGGGGACGTTTGCAAGACAACAACCATCTGCACGAACAGTTCGACGACGTTTGGAGCAGCATGGGCTATCAGCTCGGAGACCATGGCTGCGGTTACCCTTGACGCTGCATCACAGACAGGAGCGCCTGTGATGGTTTACTCAACAACGAGCCTGGGTGCACGAATGGCAAAACGTCATTTTTTCGGATGAATCCACGTTTTATTTATAGCATCATGATGGTCGCATCCGTGTTTGGCGACATCGCGGTGAACGCACATTGGAAGCGTGTATTCGTCATCGCCATACTGGCGTAACACCCGGCGTTATGGTATGGGGTGCCATTGGTTACACGTCTCGGTAGCCTCTTGTTCGCATTGACGGCACTTTGAACAGTGGACGTTACATTTCAGATGTGTTACGACCCGTGGCTCTACCCTTCATTCGATCCCCGCGAAACCCTACATTTCAGCAGGATAATGCACGACCGCAGACCGCATGCTGCACGTCCTGTACGGGCCTTTCTGGATACAGAAAATGTTCGGCTGCTGCCCTGGCCAGCACATTCTCCAGATCTCTCACGAATTGAAAACGTCTGGTCAATGGTGGCCGAGCAACTGGCTCGTCAAAATACGCCAGTCACTACTCTTGATGAACTGTGGTATCGTGTTGAAGCTGCATGGGCACCTGTACCTGTACACGCCATCCAAGCTCTGTTTGACTCAATGCCCAGGCGTATCAAGGCCGTTATTGCGGCCAGAGGTGGTTGTTCTGGGTACTGATTTCTCTGGATCTATGCACCCAAATTGCGTGAAAATGTAATCACATGTCAGTTCTAATATAATATATTCTTCAAATGAATACCCGTTTATCATCTGCATTTCTTCTTGGTATAACAATTTTGATGACCAATAGTGTACTTGAATGGGTGACCATCCAGACTGCTGAGCCCTGTTGGCAAGTGGATTTATACTCAGCCCTTGTGAGGCAAATTAAGGAGCTACTTCACTGACAAGGCGAGGCCACGTCGTTGGGATCACGGATTTACTTCAGACTTTGTACACCTTTAGTAGACCATTGAAACAACATAATGTGCCAGTAGTAAGGAGCAATACTCTGGCAATTGCGAGAAAATCACAAGAAAGCTTTTACGCGCCTGGTACTTACCAGACAGCCGCCACGGTGCTCAGCGTGTTCGGTCAGCGGGTTAGCTGCCCTCCCTATAAAAAAAAAAAAAAAAAAAAAAAAAGACAAAGATGAACTTGAACGGGTGTCATATGGACGTCCGCCCCGAACAAAGGCAACGAACTTTAACATCATAAAGAAAAAGTGATTAGCGTCCGAGCTTCGCAAGACGAACGTGTAGGAGGCGAGAGCTCGATTCCCGCTCGAACTTGATTTTTAATTATATTGTCTTGCATCGCTGGTCATATTATTTAATTTATATTACATCTGAGAGGCAATATAATTAAAAACACGTGTATTTGGATGAAGTTTTAGTGAATTCATGTTATTTGAGTACTTAGTATTTTAATTAAATGTAATTATTAGAATAAACATATCTATAAATATCGACAAGTAAATGAAGAACCGCACAGAGTTTTCCTAAAAATTGATTTGCGAAATCACGACAGGCATACATGCACGAAATGCAGTCTGGTAAGGTACGCTACACCTCGACGCTTCGAGCTCCGGACACAGAGGCACGCCCCATTTGGCAGTTAACCTGCTTAGCGGTGAGACGTTGCCAATGCAGCAAGAACGAATAGTGTAGGTGCAAAATTTTTAAATAACACAAAATTAACACTTGTACTACTATCCGGTCTAAGGCGCTGCAGTCATGGACTGTGCGGCTAGTCCCGGCGGAGGTTCGAGTCCTCCATCGGGCATAGGCGTGTGTGTTGTCCTTAGGATAATTTAGGTTAAGTAGTGTGTAAGCTTAGTGACTGATGACCTTCGCAGTTAAGTCCCATAAGATTTCATACACATTTGAACATTCTTCTGTACTACTATCATGCATCTGGTGGAGACCCCATTGAACAGTCTTGAAAATTAAGTGAATACTTTGATCCTAAGCGCAATGTACGAATAAAAAAACACGTCAATTATGTAGGCGCATTCAGGTGAGTTCTTGTAAAATCGGACGGTTCCTTTCAGAATAAAAACATTGTGACAACAATTTTCTCAGAGGTTGTTTTCAGGCAATTTTCAGCAGTGAATATATGTTTCAAAAAGCTCATGACACTAAACTGCATTAACCGAGGTTTATTAGTACTATCGGTTTCGGTTGTAAACCATCATCTGGTACGAAAAACACTTAAAACATTTCATTTGTCATGAATACTGAAACACAAATCATTGACTATTTTAATCCACATGAAACACGTAATAAGGAACTCATTCTTAGCATTTACAAGTGCAGCAATCGTCCTATTCATACAAGTAGTTTATTCATTTTATCGGTTGTTGAGCTCCGTAGCTGTCGATTATCTTATTTTAAGAAATAGAGCAACCAGTGATTTTTGCGTATTTTCATTTACGCCAATATGCGTTTCGAGCTTTGATCCATCTCTATTAGGCGTAAATAACAATTTTGTCTAGCTAGTGCCCTTTAAGATTTGTATATTTCGAAGTATTAGTCTTGAGATGTGCTCATTTTATACACTGCTTCTTATTGCGTGGATTTTCGCTTTTATAATCGTGGCGGATACATTTGCCCGTTTGTATGTTGCACAAGGGCAGTGCGGTGTTTTCCATGTTACTGACTGACATGTTATGGTAGTTCTGCATCAAATAAATCAGTTTATCTGCCTTTATTATTTGTGAATGTCACTCCAACTGTGAGTAAAACTTGTAACATAACTTCTTCTATGTAAAAAATATACTCTATTTTTGGAACAATGAGTAAGAGTTAATGAACCAGTGACTACTGCACTTATCAAACCACCATATAGTCATACAGGCGCTTAAACTACAAATAGTACTTTCAGAACCCGTAAGTAAAATGTAACTTTGACCATAGATATAATTTTCCATAGTAAACAAAGATGTATGTTGCCAACATGGGGGGATACTGAGCTGTTATTGTACAATATAAAAATGAAAAAGTGTTTGTGCTACTATCATATATTCTAAAACCGGAACAACAAGTACAGTAGAGAACATTTACATGTAACGATTAATTTGTCGTAAATATACAACTCGCGAAGGATAGTACCTAAACAAAATTGTTATTTTGCACATTGCACCTCTAGTATCCAAACAACAGTCAATGTTTTAACGATTGTACTAACTGAAGATTGAAATATGTATTACGCTAAACGAAGATGGGTGAAACCCCGAAACACATACTACCATCAAAAATACATAAAAATCGTGGCTGGTTGCTGTATTTCTTAAAATAGTAAAAACTTTAAAGACATAGCCGTATTAAATCAGTTGAATATTTCTAAAACACCCACTTCTTTTACTCCGTCATTCGTCGCCAGAATTACGAAGGAGTTATATTATTCAGATTTTTTTTTCCGGTGGAATAAAATACCACATTTCTGCTTTTCAAATGCTGGTGGCCGTTATATTTTTTTTATAATAATGTGTCGTTGCCGTGATTTTCGGTATCAAAAGTAGATAGAGCTGTTGGAACCAACCAGTCTTTATCTGAACCATGTAGAGTGGGGGCCGATATTGAATGGATTTAATAATATAAAATTTGATTTTTATTTTTCACTTGATGTCCGTCAGTGCCTTCTGCCTGGTGGCTAATTGCAGCAGATCAGTCACTTTGCAAAACTGGACAGAACCACTTTGAAACTCACTTGTTGAACCACCAGCGCCGGCCGGAGTGGCCGAGCGGTTCTAGGCGCTTCAGTCTGGAACCGCGCGACTGCTGCGGTCGCAGGTTCGAATCCTGCCTCAGGCATGGATGTGTGTGATGGCCTTAGGTTGGTTAGGTTTAAGTAGTTCTAAGTTCTAGGGGACTGATGACCTCAGATGTTAAGTCCCATAGTGCTCAGAGCCATTTGCACCATTTGAACCACCAGCAGCTAAACTCACGTGTTGCTGACGAGGTAACGTTACCGAACTGCGCGTCTACGATTTGGCCGACGAATAGGGAGGTTTGGATGTGGTCGCGTGGGGGTTGAACCACACCCACCCACCGGCAGCGGGCACGCCGTCCGCTCTCTTCTGCTGGCAGCTTCCGACCCGACCAGACGCCCTCCTCTCCTGCTTTGGGCAGCAGCCCATTCAGTTTCGGCGGCTTCTCTAGGCCTGCCTTTCCTTCTTACGGATTAAACATACATGCATCTAAAATATGTTTGATTTTTCACCTCAACGGCTGTCCACTGCTTTCCCTTCCTCGCCAATCCTGACACATTAACAACCATTTTCTTATCGCATCAAAATTAATTCAATTCTTTCAGTTGACCGAGTTAGTTGGATCATCCTGTATTCGTACGAATTGCTCTTGAATGAACTTTTCGCCGACACTGAAATTCTGGAAATGTTCGAAAACAGAAAAAAAGGTCAATCTACGTTCCAGGAAGATGTTGGTCCCTCATGAAGCCAATTTTCTACATCTACATCTGAATGGATACTCTGTAAATCACACTTAATTATCTGGCAGAGGGTTCATCGAAACACGTTTACACTAATTCTCTATTATTCCACTCTCTAACAGCGTGTTAAAACAAACGAACACCTATTATTTCCGTACGAGCTCGGATTGCCCTTACTTTATTATCATGATCGTTTGTCCCTATGCCGGTTGGGCTCAGCGAAAATTTTTCGCATTCGGAGGAGAAATTTGTCATGAAATTTCAGTCACCAGTTTTCTCCTCCAAATGCGAAAATATTTTGTTTATGCCGGCCTACATAGGGAGAACTGATCATCATACTAAAATAACGTAAATATGAGCTTGCACGGAAAGATATAGGTGATCGTTTTTCCCGCGCCCTGTACGAGACTGAAATAATAGAGAATTATTGTAAGGTGGTTCGATGAACCCTCTGCGAGGCACTTAAATGTGATTTGCAGAGTACCCATATAGATCCAGATGTAGATGTAGATGAGACAGCTGGTGATTGAAATTTCATGAGAAGATCCCGCCGTAACGTGAAACACCTTTGTTTTAACAATTTCCACCTCAAATCGTGTATCATTTCCGTGACACCCTCACTCCTATTTCTCGAAAGTAGAGAAGATGCTGCCATTCTTTGAATTTTCTCTGTGCACGCCGTTAATCCTGTTTGGTAAGGATCCCACATCGCGCTGCTGTACTCCAAAAGAGGACGGACAAGCGTAGTGGAGGCTGTCTCTTGAGTACATCTGTTGCATCTAGTGAGTGTTCTGCCAATAAGATGCAGTCTTGGGTTCGCTTTCTCCAAAACATTTTCCAGGTGTTCTTTCCAATTTCAGTCGTCCGTAACAGTAATTCCAGGCAACGGTTTTGCCGCAGTGGATACATCGGTTCCCGTGAAATCACCGACGTTAAGCGCTGTCGGGCGTGGTCGGCACTTGGATGGGTGACCATCCAGGCTGCCATGCGCTGTTGCCATTTTTCGGGGTGCACTCAGCCTCGTGATGCCACTTGAGGAGCTACTCGACCGATTAGTAGCGGCTTCGATCAAGAATACCATCACAACGACCGGGAGAGCGGTGTGCTGACCCCACGCCCCTCCTATCCGCATCCTCTACTGACAAGGGAACATCCCCATCGCACCCCCCTCAGATTTAGTTATAAGTTGGCATAGTGGATAGGCCTTGAAAAACTGAACACAGATCGATCGAGAAAACAGGAAGAAGTTGTGTGGAACTATGAAAAAATAAGCAGAATATACAAACTGGGTCGTCCATGTGTAATATAGGTAATATTAAGGGAAGTATGAGACGAGGAACGCCGTGGTCCCGTGATTAGTGTGAACAGCTGCAGAATGAGAGGTCTTCAGTTCAAATCTTCCCTCGACCGAAAATTTTAACTTTTTATTTTCAGTTTATGTGATAAACTCTTATGCTTTCATCACTTTTTTTGGAGTGATTATTACATCCACAAGAAAACCTAAATCGGGCGAGGTAGAAGAATCTTTTCACCCATTCGCTAAGTGTACTAGTTAGGTGGGTCGACAACATATTCCTGTCATGTGACGCACATGCTGTCACCAGTGTCGTATACAAAATATCAGACGTGTTTTCCTGTGGAGGAATCGGTTGACCTATGACCTTGCGATCAAATATTTTCGGTTCCCATTGGAGAGGCACGTCCTTTCGTAACTAATCACACGGTTTTGCGGTGCGGTCGCAAAACACAGACACTAAACTTATTACAGTGAACATAGACGTCAATGAACGAACGTACTGATCATAACTTTGTGAAAATAAAGAAAGCAAAACTTTCAGTCGAGGGCAGATTTGAACCAAGGACCTCTCGTTCCGCAGCTGTTCACGCTAACGACGGGACCACGGCGCTCCTCGCCTCACATTGCCCTTAATATTGCCTATCTTACGCATGGACGACCCAGTTTGTATATTTTGCTTATTTTTTCATAGTTCCACACAACTTCTTCCTGTTTTCTCGATTAATCTGTGTTCAGTTTTTCAAGGCCTATCCACTGTGCCAACTTATAACTAAATCTGAGGGGGGTACGATGGGGATGTTCCCTTGTGAGGATGACGCGGCGGTCGGATGGTTCCGGTAGGCCACTCGTGGCCTGACGACGGAGTAACAGTAATTCTAGGCATTTTGTTGAATTTACGGCCTTTAGATTTGATTGATTTATTGTGCATTCGAAGTTCAACGGGTTCCTTTTAGCACCTCACAGTTTTCATTACTTAGGCCCGACGGAGCTGAAGCAAGTTCTTCGAGGGTACAGAACGCGCCCGCAGATGAGGGGATGCGCAGCCCAAGTTGGCTCGCCCAACAAGTAGTACGGCCTGTGGCGCGTTTGTAATTTAGGCCGGGCTGGCGGCTAATTAGAGCGTCTTGCCGCGTGCCGTGAGACGGGGACGGGAAGGGACGGGACGTAAGGAAATTTTAATTTCGCTGGTATTATCCGCTGCGCTCCGCTAGGCCCCGCCTGTTTTCTCAATTAACGTGGCCAGCGCAGTCTCTGCATTATGAGCAGCCGCTCCAGGAGGGCGCCTAGAGAGGACGGCCCTCCAGGAGAGCCAGCGAGCTCCGGCCTACAGTCAACGCTGACACCGATGCTGTGCTGCGCAACCTGCATCCTCCGACACGTGCTAATTTCTCTTTGCTAGCGGTGCCACGCCCCTTTTTAAATACGTTACAACACCAGTATGTGCTATAGTAATGAACACTTCTGTTCATATAGGATGAAAATTATTGAAATATATCGAACCGTAAATTTACTTTCAAAATGTTTTCTTAAAGAAATTACTTTATTTACTAGCGATTCATCAAGAACATTAACACATTCAATCACACTAGGTGAGCGTGGAAGTAGTTGCCAGAAAGTAACTGATGGAAAACGAAATTACTTTTACAAATGTTAATTTTATTCCTAAAAGCTTTTTCTAAAACAGATTTAAAATTATAAGCAGAAAAGCACTCTCGAAATATCAAGTTACAATTGTATTTAGAGGCAGAAAGAACAATATTAACAGTATGACCCTTCGGGCTGAGAAGCTTGCCTGCTCCCTTTCAACACGGCCGTAGTCATGACTGATGTGTCGGCAGAAGTGCCCACACCGTGCTGTTTGAGGAAGCCGAAATGCACGCTATAAGCTCACGCAGGATGGCGTGAGGGCTGCAACAGGATACTTTTTATTTATTTATTTATTTATTTATTTATTGTTCCGTGGGACCAAATTAAGGAGAAATCTCCATGGTCATGGAACGAGTCAATACATGAAATTATAACACGATATTAGAAACAGATATAATGAAATATAGAAAAAAAAAATATTCAGGTGACAAGTCATAAGTTTAAATGAAGACAATCAACAATGTAACACTGGAATTTGCTTAATTTTTTAGCTCTTCCAGGAGCTCCTCGACAGAATAGAAGGAGTGAGCCATGAGGAAACTCTTCAGTTTAGACTTAAAAGAGTTTGGGCTACTGCTAAGATTTTTGAGTTCTTGTGGTAGCTTATTGAAAATGGATGCAGCAGAATACTGCACTCCTTTCTGCACAAGAGTCAAGGAACTGCATTCTACATGCAGATTTGATTTCTGCCTAGTATTAACTGAGTGAAAGCTGCTAACTCTTGGGAATAGGCTAATATTGCAAACAACAAACGACATTAAAGAAAATATATACTGTGAGGGCAATGTCAGAATTCCCAGATTTTTGAATAGGGGTCGACAAGAGGTTCTCGAACTTACACCACATATAGCTCGAACAGCCCGTTTTTGAGCCAAAAATACCCTTTTTGAATCAGAAGAATTACCCCAAAAAATAATACCATACGACATAAGCGTATGAAAATATGCGAAGTAGACTACTTTTCGTGTTGAAGTGTCACTTATTTCAGATACTGTTCTAATGGTAAATAAAGCAGCATTTAGTTTCTGAACAAGATCCTGAACATGGGCTTTCCACAACAGCTTACTATCTATCCGTACGCCTAGGAACTTGAACTGTTCCGTCTCGCTTATAACATGCCCATTCTGTCTGATTAAAATGTCAGTTCTTGTTGAATTGTGAGTTAGAAACTGTAAAAACTGAGTCTTACTGTGATTTAGCATCAAATTATTTTCCACAAGCCACGAACTTATTTCATGAACTAAATTATTTGTTACTGTTTCAATATTACACACAAGATCCTTCACTATCAAGCTGGTGTCATCAGCAAACAGAAATATTTTTGAATCACCTGTAATACTAGAAGGCATATCATTTATATAAATAAGAAACAGCAGTGGCCCCAGCACCGACCCTTGGGGAACGCCCCACTTAACAGTGCCCCATTGGGACTGAACATCACTACCACTCTCAATATTGCGGAGAATTACCCTCTGCTTTCTGTTCTTAAAGTAAGAGGCGAACCAATTGTAAGCTACTCCCCTTACTCCATAATGGTCCAACTTCTGCAGTAATATTTTGTGGTCAACACAGTCAAAAGCCTTCGTTAAATCAAAGAAAACACCTAGCGTTCGCAACCTTTTATTTAATCCGTCGAAAACCTCACAGAGAAAAGAGAATATAGCATTTTCAGTTGTTAAACCATTTCTAAAACCAAACTGAACATTTGACAGCAAATTATGTGAATTTAAATGCTCCAGTAACCTTGTATATACAACCTTCTCGATAACTTTAGCAAACACCGATGGCATAGAAATAGGTCTAAAATTGTCAACATTATCAATGTCTCCCTTTTTATAAAGTGGCTTCACTACCGAGTATTTTAATCGATCAGGAAACCGACCACTCCTAAAGGAAAAGTTACAGATATGGCTAAGTACTGGGCTAACATACATAGAACAATACTTCAGTATTCTGCTAGATACCCCGTCATATCCATGAGAGTTCTTGGTCTTTAGTGATTTAATTATTAACTCAATCTCCCTCTTGTCAGTATCATGGAGGAGCATTTCAGGTAACAGTCTCGGAACACTTTTTTCTAAGAGCGCTATATGATTCCCTGTTGGAATTAGGTTTCTATTTAGTTCACTTGCTATATTCAGAAAGTGATTATTAAATACTGTACATATATGCGACTTATCAGTAACACGGACATTCCCACTACGCACTGATTCTATATCCTCGACCTGTCTCTGCAGACCAGCAACTTCCTTTACGACTGACCATATGGTTTTAATTTTATCCTGAGACTTAGCTATTCTATCTGCATACCACATACTTTTTGCCTTCCTAATAACATTTTTAAGCACCTTACAGTACTGTTTGTAATGGGCTGCTGCATTTAGATTTTGACTGTTTCTAACGTTTTGATATAATTGCCACTTTGTTCTACAAGATATTCTTATCCCTCTAGTCAGCCACCCAGGCTGCCTGTTTGTGCTAGTACCCTGTTTTAAACGTTGTAACGGAAAGCAACTTTCAAAGAGCATGAGAAAGGTCTTTAGAAAAGCATTATATTTATCGTTTACTGTCTCAGCGCTATAAACATCTTGCCACTCTTGTTCCTTTATAAGGTTTACAAAGGTCTCTACAGCAACCGGATCAGCTTTCCTGAACAGCTGATGACTATATTTAACACGAGTTGCAGCATAAAAATCTTTTAAAGTTAAAATTTGCGCATCATGATCTGAAAGGCCATTCACCTTTTTTCTAACAGAATGCCCTTCTAGTAATGAGGAATGAACAAAAATGTTGTCTATGGTTGTTCTACTGTTCCCTTGCACTCTCGTTGGAAAGAATACGGTTTGCATAAGATTATATGAATTAAAGAGGTCTACCAGCATCCTCTTCCTTGCACAATCACTTATACAATTAATATTGAAGTCACCACATATAACTAACTTTTTGTATTTCCTATAAAGTGAACCAAGAACCTCCTCTAGCTTTAGCAAAAATGCTGTGAAATCGGAGTCTGGGGATCTATAAATAACAACAGTTACAAGTTTAACTCCGTTAAATTTAACCACACCTGCACAACATTCAAACACCTTTTCAGTGCAGTACTTTGAAACATCAATTGACTCAAATGCGATGCCGTTTTTCACATACATGGCTACTCCCCCACACCGCAAAGAGCTCCTCGAAAAGCAGCCAGCCAACCTGTATCCTGGTAAAGGAAGCCTCTGAATTATCTCCTTATTTAAGAAGTGTTCAGATATACCAATAATTTCAGAGTCAACATCTATAAGCAGTTCACTAACTTTATCCCTAATACCTTGTATATTTTGATGAAATATACTAATTCCCTCATTACTCGGATACCTAAGCTTTGTCAAAAGTGATTCCCTTGTTAGAGAGACTTCCCTTAAGCAGGAATACCTATCAGCTGACTTCAATCTAAAAAAGGTGCAGCTCTAACACACACTACTGCAGGAATTTTCCCATGAGTGATCCCACCAACCCCACCTATGCTGTCACCTATAAGCTTTGCCAACCTCCCCTTCCCATACCTGTTGAGGTGCAGGCCGTGTCTAGTGAAACCCGTCCTGCTGATAGACTCCACCGACACCACTGAAATGTGACCCATGCTTTCTGTCATCAGCGCACCCCCAAGTCTCATGTTATTACGCCTGACGGCTGTATTAAGATGAGGCCGATCGTGACGCTGAAACAGTTCCACGAAATGCACATTCGTGTTGCCAGTCTGAGTGGCTATCTTTTCCAGGTCACCATCTATGTTATACTCCCCATCCCTACCAATACTATTACCAGCCCCACCCACAATCACTACCTGATCCTCTTTAGTAAAATCCCTACATAACCCCCCTATGTTAACAGTCACCTGAGCCAACCCTGCATTAGGCTTCACAATGCTGGTGACAACTTAATGAATGCTATAAAGAAAAGTACGTAGCTGCTGGAATACTTTAATCCACAATTGGTGAACATTGGTCTTGTTACTGTACATGCTTCATTAGATACATAGCAAAGGAGAAATGGCGCCTTGCTAGGTCGTAGCAATTGACTAAGCTGAACGCTATCCTAACTATCGTCTCGGCTAATGAGAGCGTAATTCTCAGTGAACCTTTCCTAGCAATGTCGGCTGTACAACTGGGGCGAGTGCTAGTAAGTCTCTCTAGACCTGCCGCGTGGCGTCGCTCGGTCTGCAATTACTGACAGTGGCGAGACGCGGGTCCGACGTATACTAATGGACCGCGGCCGATTTAAAAGCTACCACCTAGCAAGTGTGGTGTCTGGCGGTGACACCACAATGACCGCTCACAACAACCTCTGAAAGAGTACACTGGTGCAAATCTGCAACGTACCAGATGACTTTAAACTAAAAAAATTATTAACAACTCACACAAACACGTAAACTATGCACCCCGTAAAAATTGGCTCTGAGCACTATGGGACTTAACTGCTGAGGTCATCAGTCCCCTAGAACTTAGAACTACTTAAACCTAACTAACCTAAAGACGTCACACACATCCATGCCCGAGGCAGGATTCGAACCTGCGACCGTAGCGGTCGCGCGGTTCCAGACTGTAGCGCCTAGAACCGCTCGGGCACACAGGCCGGCGCACCTCGTAAGAGGGATGGAAATGGTACAACACTCAAATTATTTGCCACCGAAAAGTGCAATTTGAAACTTCCTGCCAGATTAAAACTGTGTGCCCGACCGAGACTCGAACTCGGGACCTTTGCCTTTCGCGGGCAAGTGCTCTACCATCTGAGCTACTGGCAGAAGTAAAGCTGTGAGGACCGGGTGTGAGTCGTGCTTCGGTAGCTCAGATGGTAGAGCACTTGCCCGCGAAAGGCAAAGGTCCCGAGTTCGAGTCTCGGTCGGACACACAGTTTTAAGCTGCCAGGAAGTTTCATATCAGCGTACACTCCGCTGCAGAGCGAAAATCTCATTCTGGAAACATCCCCCAGGCTGTGGCTAAGCCATGTCTCCGCAATATCCTTTCTTTCATGAGTGCTAGTTCTGCAAGGTTCGCAGGAGAGCTTCTGTAAAGTTTGGAAGGTAGGAGACGAGATACTGGCAGAAGTAAAGCTGTGAGGACGGGGCGTGAGTCGTGCTTCGGTAGCTCAGATGGTAGAGCACTTGCCCGCAAAAGGCAAAGGTCCCGAGTTCGAGTCTCGGTCGGGCACACAGTTTTAATATGGCAGGAAGTTTCATATCAGCGTACACTCCGCTGCAGAGCGAAAATCTCATTCTGAAAGTGCAATTTGTTTTTTTTTTTTTAAGGACTCTTGCGGTGGAAGGATGGCAACCTTATAACCTAAAATGACTATTTTATAAAACCCATAAAATTCAGACTTACATAAAATGTACAACATGCTCTACATTACACATATACCACCTCGCATGATGATAGGCAAGATAAAGGCATATTTCAAGAATTCGGCCTTAAAGCAATGAATTCGTTAACATGACAGAGGTAGCTATTAACGTATGGCAGATTGACAGGAGGGGAGGCGGGTTACTAAACAACCCGAACCGCAGATTGCTCTAAACCTCCCCAACTCCACAAGAGAAAAACGAACCATCCAATTCACAAAAAACCACCTTCCCGCAGGTGGGTGGGCAAACGGAGAAGAATGGTGGGACGACCTCAAAACAAAGCGGCTGGTGACCTCATCAAGAAAACAAGTAGAATTTAACAAGTAAATGAGACAACGATCTCCAATCACTTAACTTCTAATAAACTGCCATTTCTGGCGAAGACCTGGCGCAGCAGCCCCAACGCTCTTCCGAACCGTCCGCTGCCAGCCGCTTCAATGGACGCAGGAAGGCGCGCCGATCTCCCGTCTCACGGCGTCGCAGCTCGCCCCAGCCAGCCCGATGTCGTGGTTTCGCTCCTGTTGCTCTTGTGTGAACCGTCAAGCCACTACCCCTCACTATAAGGCGCGGCCCACTGGACTCACGTGGGGACCTCACATGCGCCAACGCTCAAGGTGGAGACGTCATCTCGTGTCTCAGTGCGCGACCGACCAACTGACTGATCCAACCGCCAATGACCGTTGTCCGAGCAACTCGAGCAGACTGGCAGCCTAACGCGAAGACTCAGATGCAGGAACTCAGCCCCGACCGGGCGACTACTAGCTGAGTTCTGTTACTGGTGGAGTGGCAAGACTCTCATTTTCTGGCTTTAAAGTTTGATCCAAACGACAGACATACTAGCACTCCGACGACAGACAGACACTAACTGCCACATAAATGAAAATGAGAGACAGACCAGGAACTGCTGACGCGAGACTGACCTAACCTCACTCCGACTGACTCCTCGCTAAGTTCTTTTTCTTTTCTTTATTGTGATTTCATTCCCCTGCCCCATATGGTCAGGGGAGGGCTGTCAGCGGCACGATCCGCCGCTCTTCAGCTGAGTGATATAACAACTTAAAATAAAAATAAAATGTTACATACATAAGGCGAGAAAGGGGAGCTTAAAACAGAATAATGGGAAAAAACGGAGGTAAAAAATTAACACGCAGACATTCATGGAGGACAGTTAAAAAAAAGTCACCAGAAAGTTAAAAAACACAGTTGGCGATTCTTCAAAACTCAGAGAAGACACTGAATGGACATGCACACGTTAAAAGCCGGCCACAGGAGTAAAAACACTCCGGAACAATACACTTAAAACCCACGTGGAACACACACAATGAAGAATAAAACTGCCAGGTGGGACTTGCCGAGGGAAAGGGCAGAGAGGATGGAAAGGGAGGGGGGAGCAAGGGGCAGCAGGGGAAGCGGCAGGATGAAGAGAGGAGGGGCATCAGAGGGTACACAAAGAGGCAGGAGGCACGTGGGGTGGGAGATGAAGAGGGAAGACAGGGCAGGAGGGAGTGCAGAGATACTGAAAGGAGGCACAAGAGATGGAGTAGGAGGGGGAAGCCGCTCAGGAGGAGGGAGGGAGAGGAGAGGAAGCCCTGAGGAAGAGGCAGGAAGATGGGGTTAGAGTTGGTAGGAAGGGTAGATGTCAGGGCGAAGCTCATCATCCGGGAGGGGTAGACGGTGGAAGTTGCGTTGGGAAAGGAGATGGAGGGTGTGGAGATGGAGAGAGGATGGAACACAACGGTAAACGTGCGGCAACTGGTTGGGGGTGGAGAGGAAGGGTGACACCAGGGGGTGAGGGGGATCAAGGCGGAGGACAATATATAGTGTGCAGATGTGTTCAAGGAAAAGGAGAAGGTGGGGGAAGGGGACGAGGTCGTAGAGGATGCGCGTGGGGGACGGAAGGCGGATGCGGAAGGCGAGGCGGAGCGTGTGGCGTTCGAGGATTTGGAGGGCTTAATAGAACCAGGGAGGGGCGAAAATCCAAGCTACGCTGGCATAACAGAGGATGGGGCGGATCAAGGATTTGTAGGTGTGATGGATGGTGGAAGGATGCAGACCCCACATCTGGATGGACAGGAGTTTCAGGAGGCAGAGGCGGTTGTGAGCTTTGTTTTGGATGGTAAGGAGATGGGGAGTCCAGGAGAGTTGGTGGTCGTGTCCTTGCCGAGCTGACAGCGCCCCTTAAATGCACGTGAACAGGCAACCTTTCCATTTCCACACCAGAGGGAGACACCAAAGCTGCGTTTTCCACAGCGGCGCCACCGCCAGAAACGGAGGGCGACTGCTTCACACAGCGTGCTGCGGCGTGCTCTTCAAAACATCAATTTTTTACCACGGCTCATATATGAAGAAAAAACGTAAATTAGTTACAAACTACTCCGTGCACGCACTTTATTCAACATGTAAACGTCACAATAATATATTCGGATTTAGGTTATAACATGTTCGACATGCCAGCCATAATTGGCGATGACATGCCGCAGGCTAATAGCGGAATTCTGCATGACCTGCCGAACTGTTGGAACATCGATGCTGTCGATGACCTCCTGAATGGCTGTTTTCAGCTCAGCAGTTGTTTTGGGGTTATGGTTCAAATGGCTCTGTGCACTATGGGACTTAACATCTATGGTCATCAGTCCCCTAGAAATTAGAACTACTTAAACCTAACTAACCTAAGGACATCACACAACACCCAGTCATCACGATTTTGGGGTTATGCCTCTCAAAAAGGAGTCGCATGTGTTCAGATCCGGAGAATATGGCGGTCAATCCCGACCCATGCCAGTGGCCTCTGGGTATCCTAGAGCCAGAATGCGATCACCAAAGTGCTCTTCCAGGATATCAAATACCTCCTGCTTCGACGGGGTCGAGATCCATCTCGCATGATCCAAATCTTGTCGAAATCAGAGTCACTTTGGGCAATGGGAATGTAATCAACTTCCAGGACCTTCACGTACGGTTCGGTAGTCACAGAACCATCAAGGAATATCGCAGCAATTATTTCGTGACTGGACACTGCACACTACGCAGTCACCCGTTGAGGGTGAAGAGACTTCTCGATCGTGAGATGCGGAGTCTCAACCACCAGATGCGCCAATTTTGCATATTGACGAAACCATCCAAATGAAAGTGGCTTCGTCGCTAAACCAAACCGTCCATGCGCATACTAATTCCCACCATGCCCCGCAGTTTCAACGTCCCAACGCAAACCGCTCAGAAGTTATGACGACTCTGTTTCATATAGTTCAATAATTGTCACGCTGTATGTGGAAAGTACAAAATCTGTAACGTAACAGACTCCTTTTCGAGAGGGACGCCACAACTGAAACTGAATGAACTCAAAGAATTATTTTGAATAACTTTCTTCAAGCTCGCAAATTGAGACAGACGAAGTTTCAGCTTTTCCGTATCAGACATTCATAAAACTCCTTGGCTTTTCCCAAATTACACCAACTGCCTAATATCTCTGCTGGTAACTGTCAATATATCTATCGGTGCCTCACTTTAATATTCAATGAGCTTCCAAAATTCAGCAACAAAATTCGATTCTCAAATCTGTCGTTACATGACGATGACCGAATAAAAAAATTCACACGCATCTTCATTTTATTCCAACATATCAATATTCTTGACTGAGAAACACGTCAACTCTCACACTTATCCACGTGTATTTTCACATCAGAAGTCATACACTAGCACAGACATTCTTACAATAGTATCAAGTTTAAACAAGATCTGATGTTAAATGTGGCATTTTTCTATTTCTAACATACATCTCCATTATCACAAAACATTTCAACAATTATTTTCATTCGTTAACTCATTTAAGTCAAAGGCGATAAGAAATCGCCGACAGGATCTTCTCTTGCCCGACGTCTTTCACGCAAAGAGCAACAGCTGCCAGCTCATGGCCATTGGTTGCGGCGTCGAAGATGCTGGCGACTGCAAGTTAAGGCGCCTGCCTTCGATACGAAACAGAATACAAAAAGAATATTGAACATACAATTCAAGCGTTTTAGTTACAACCACAATATTTAACGATAATGCTATTCAACATAGGCCACCATATCGGTGTAATGTTCACTCACCTCCCAACAGAGTGGTGGGACACGGTGTAACTGTCTGGACCTTCTTGTCACACCACAAGCTCCAACAAGAATTTGGTTTCCTTGACTTTCATTACCGCACATACCAAAAACTTGATACGGAAATTTTCAGTTTCGAATATGATTGTCATGACTGTTCTTTTTTTTAATTTCAGTGATATTCATATTAGTGAACAAAGGGGCTAGCATGAAACGATTACATATTAATCAGTGCAATACATTTTCTAAAATGCGAAAGAAGTGATGGGAAAGGTGAAGGTGTTTAAAGTTAGCACGAATTTGGGCGTACATTGACCCGCCTATACTTCCAACACAGCTGTCAACTATCATTCCATTTGTGTTCAGTATTTCAAAAGCACAATGAAACTTTACCTGCCGTCAAATAAATACATTGATCTAAAGTTTCTTAAGCACTTTATTAAACCTCATAAAAGAAAAAAACTTAGTACGGTACATAAATCACGCAGTGTGATCCATCATAGGAGTTGTAAATACAATGGAAGCTACTAAGATGGCGTTCAATACACATAGCTCCAAATTTAGCTGAGCATAATACCTTCAGTTTCATCCGTCTTATACTTAAATTCTCGTTTCAAAACATCCATTGCAGTTAGAATTAATGTCATCAGTTCATCGTTTATCAAGACAATATCTGGCACTTGTGGCCTAACGAACTACATTCTTTGTTTCCGGAGATATTTGACATAACGAGTGTATGTTGAACCGGAATCGCTGTCTGAACCATAACAGCTAACAATTTGAGCAATATATGACTGACTTGTTTTTTTCTTAATTGTATGTAAATTAACAATTACAAATGAGCCTTCGTCTATATGCCGATGGTTAATGGTTTCTTTAGTTTCATACTGTCATTGATATCTGTAATCCTGGGGTAATAATGAACAGTGGTCGAAGCAACCCCGAAACAGAGAAATCATGCACATGAACTCGGAAACCGTAATATAGTGGCAGATATATACAAGTGGACAAAAATCTAATCTGTAGTATGTTTTGAGAGTTAATCGAGTAACGTACATGAAGCAGTTGAAACGCCGACAGCTTCGCAGTTAAATGGTATCGGTGGATTTTTTCACAACCTGATTTTATCACAGTTTTTCGTGTACAATTATAAGTCGTAACAGGTTCGCCAACTGTTGCTCAGGAAAATCGGCACTGCATGGTATCATTTAGCGTACATTGATGGAACTTTACCACGAAACGTTAAACACCCAACTGAGAGCCAACAGATAGCTGTAGTGAATGAGTGGTCAAAGCAACCACAGCACTCAAAGTATACCTTGTATACAATATTCTACTAGACGACTTTCGGACACTTCTACCTCCACCCCCCCCCCCCCCCCAATCCCAACTTCACCACACTGTTCACTATTGCAATCACGAATTCCACATTCTGATACAAAGTTCCCCGTATGAATACTAATTGAAGACAGAGGTACGTCAAAAAAGTTTCTGTCTAAATCGTGTTTCTTTTACCAGAAAACTCATTGGCGAGACACCTTTGGCCACAGGCAACTTACAGTCACCAGTGTAATGGAGCTGAAACTAAACTTGCACTCTCGGTGAGTTTCTGTAGTGTGTGGTGTGTCTTCAATTGTGAATGCACATTGCGGCTTCTGCATACAGTTCTGTCCGACAACATTTTTCGTACGGACGTTTTTGTCTATCCTACTCTGCATAGGTAGGACACTGTTTACTATTCCTCACGCTAGCGCCTGTGGAACAAATAGGCGGTTCTTGCGAGACAGTGGCGGCGATATTCACAAGCGCATTTGGAAATTATGCAGTTTCCAAACGCACATCACACCGGATTAAGTGACGAGTGGACGCCGGCGGAATGCTAAGCGTTTGGGAACGTTTTCGTAACGAACGACGAGGGCTTGCCTGCAAATCGCTACGCATACACTCGATGTTCTAGGGAGTTGGACGGTTTTCCTAGGGTCGGTTGACCTACTATTCGACGCACTGTCAGTTGCAAGGAAATTTCAAACTCAGTTCAATATTGTACCACGAGCAGGAATTGGATTTCGCTGCTGAATCTTGGAATGTTTACGGAAGGCACGTTGCCAACGAACGACTGATACGTCGTAGCGAAAATAGCACTCCACCGCGAACTCACGATGTGGTTTCACCGCCAGACACCACACTTGCTAGGTGGTAGCCTTTAAATCGGCCGCGGTCCGTTAGTATACGTCGGACCCGCGTGTCGCCACTATCAGTGATTGCAGACCGAGCGCCGCCACACGGCATGTCTAGTCTAGAGAGACTCCCTAGCACTCGCCCCAGTTGTACAGCCGACTTTGCTAGCTATGCTTCACTGTCTACATACGCTCTCATTTGCAGAGACGACAGTTTAGCATAGCCTTCACCTACGTCATTTGCTACGACCTAGCAAGGCGCCATATTCAGTTACTATACGAAATAACCTCAAGAATGTATACTGAACAGATAATATTGTGAATCATGTACCGTCAAGAGCGACGTTCATCATTAATGGATTAAAGTTAAGTATCAAACTAATTACGTCCGCTTTCTGAATTCTCATTCCTTGTCATGTTCCAGACCTCACGTCAGTATAGTTCTTCCCTCCTCACGCCAGCCTGCGTGATTCTAAAACGCGTGCATTTCGGCCTCTACTCGTAACACGGTGTTGGCTCTTCTGCTAACTCAAAACACGATGTTGCTTCAGCCAGTACGTCATGCTTACTGACCTGTATATGAGATGAAACCTGACACTCCGCACTACTAACAGAGGATGCCATCGTCGCTGTTTCTTGTTTTCTAGCGCGCGTTGATCAAACTTGGTCTCGTCAAAACATTGTGAATTACCAATACCCCGCAGTACAGCGTCAGACGATGTATGACTACAGTTTATGTTGCTGTAGATAACACTACTTGTATTTTCCGAAGGAAAGTAATTTAAAATCACACATTCGAGCTAGATTTGTTACTAATATTCGGCGAGAACAGATCATTACCACCAGTCAAGATACCCAGCAAATTCACGATGTGCGCGTCTTTTGTTTGCTTAACGCATCTCTGTATATCTACGAGGAAGCGGCAAATCTGCAGAGCGTGGCGCAAGTTGCGCTCTGCTTTGTGAGGGGAGAAGTCGCTCCATGGAAGCCACGTTGCAGCCTGGAGCCTCCCGCGACCTACTTTATTCGCGCTGCCGCCGCCGACGACATCTGTAATGAGATCAATAGGAGGCGCCGCAATATTCTTGAAAGCGTGCCTCCGCACTTCTCTCGAGCAGACGGCAACCTCCGCCGATGCGCCGTTGTTTTAGCTCTTCCCACGTTCTCTCTGCTCCTCTACAGGTCCCGAACACAGCTGCCACAGCCAACGGCACATTATTGCCGAGCAGGTGTCCACAGAAAAGAAAATATCGCTTTACTCTAAGTAAGTGCTACTGCAGCAGATTTTGCCGTCATCGTCGTCGCTGGTACTCGGGTGACTAATACGTTTGGTAAAAAATATATACTGCTGTCCATTAAAATTGCACACAATAAACAATAAATTGCCTTCCTAGGATATGCAAATCTAACGTAACGTTTGAATAAAAACGCCGTAAGTCACAATTTTTTGGTGTTTTAGTGGATCACACGATCTATTTCTGCCCCTGTGAATTGCCTAATTCATAATTTATATTTGCTCTTGAGTGAGGTGCATTGCATTTCCCAGCTATGAATAAGCCAGGTGTTAGGTTTCGCGTGTCCTGAAACGAGTGCAGAAATATATCAGAAACAATGGAAAAACTGTGAAAAACTTATCGAAAAACAAGAAAAATCACTTTTAACCTTTTGAAGTCAGCATACGTTAGTTTATTCATATTGTCGTCGCGCATCGCATCACTCAAAGCGCATATTTGTTTACAACTGTTTAAAAGCACTTAGCAGATGCAGTTTACCTGCTGCGATCAAAGATGAAGTTTATCACATAGTGTCAGAGATCTGAGCGATAAATTCAAGGAATGAATTTAAAACAACTAAAATACTAGTTCATTTAACGTAGGTGGTAAGACCCTAAATCTGTTAGGACAATTGGAAATATACATCTACAAAATCAAAAAGCCTGAATCTACACTACGTGATAAAAATTTTCCAGACATTAGGTGCACTGTGCTGCCACCTACTGCCAGGTACTCCATATCAGCGACCTCAGTAGTCATTAGACATCGTGAGAGAGCAGAATGAGGCGCTCCACGGAACTCACAGACTTCGAACGTGGCCAGGTGCTTGGGTGTCACTTGTGCCATACGTCTGTACGTAAGATTTCCACACTCCTAAACATCCCTAGGTCCACTGTTCCGGATGTGATAGTGAAGTGTAAACGTGAAGGGACACTTACAGCACAAAGCGTACAGGCCGACCTCATATGTTGACTGACAGAGACCGCCGACTGTTGACGAGGGTCGTAATTTGTAAGAGGCAGACATCTATACAGAACATCACACAGGAATTCCACAATGCATCAGGATCCACTGCAGTACTATGACAGATAGGCGGGAGGTGAGAAAACTTGGATTTCATGATCGAGCGGCTTCTCATATGCCACACATCACGCCTCTAAATCCCAAACGACGCCTCGCTTGGTGTAAGGAGCGTAAACATTGGACGATTGAACAGTGGAAAAACGTTGTGTGGAGTGACGAATCACGGCACACAATGTGGCGATCCGATGGCAGAGTGTGGGTATAGCGAATGCCCGGTGAACATCATCTGCTAGCGTGTGTAGTGCCAACAGTAAAATTCGGAGGCGGTGGTGTTAAGGTGTGGTCGTGTTTCTCATGGAGGGGGCTTGCACCCCTTGTTGTTTTGCGTGGCACTATCACAGCACAAGCCTCCATTGATGTTTTAAGCACCTTCTTGCTTCCCGCTGTTGAAGAGCAATTCGGGGATGGCGATTGCGCCTTTCAGCATGATCGAGCACCTGTATATGATGCACGGCCTGTGGCGGAGTGGTTACACGACAACAACATCCTTGTAATGGACTGGCCTGAACAGAGTCCTGACCTGAATCCTACAGAACACCTTTGGGATGTTTTGGAACGCCGACTTCGTGCCAGGCCTCACCGACCGACATCAATACCTCTCCTCAGGGCAGAACTCCGTGAAGTATGGTCCGCCATTCCCCAAGAAAACTTCCCGCATCTGACTGAACGTATGCCTGCGAGAGTGAAAGCTGTCATCAAGGCTAAGTGTGAGCCAACAAAATACTGAATTCCAGTGTTACCGATGGGGGGCGTCCCAGACTTGTAGGTCATTTTCAGCCAGGTGTCCGGATACTTTTGATCACATCTACATCTATATCTAGATCTACGCGATTACTCTGCTATTCACAATAAAGTGCCTGGCAGAGAGTTCAATGAACCACCTTCAAGCTGACTCTCTATCATTCCACTCTCGAACGGCGCACGGGAAAAACGAGCACTTAAATTTTTCTCTGAGAGCCCTGATTTCTCTTATTATATCGTGATGATCATTTCGCCCTATGTGGATGGGTGCCAACAGAATGTTTTCGCAATCGGAGGAGAAAACTGGTGATTTAAATGTCATGAGAAGATCCCGTCGCAACGAAACACGCCTTTGTTTTAATGATTGCCTCTCCAATTCACGTATCATGTCTGTGGCACTATCTCCCCTACTTCGAGATAATACAAAACGAGCTGCCCTTCTTTGTACTTTTTCGGTGTCATCCGTCAGTCCCATCTGGTGCGGATCCCACACCGCGCAGCAATAATCCAGAATACGGCGGACAAGCATGGTGTAAGCAGTCTCTTTAGCAGACCTGTTGCAACTTCTAAGTGTTCTGCTAATAAATCGCAGTCTTTGGCTGGCTCTTCCCACAACATTATCTATGTGATCGTTCCAATTTAGGGTATTTGTAATTGTAATCCCTAAGTATTTAGCTGAATTTGCAGCCTTCAGATTTGTGTGACTTATTGCGTAATCGAAATTTAGTCGATTTCTTTTAGTACTCATGTTATTAACTTCACACTTTTCTTTATTAAGGGCCAATTGCCACTTTTCGCACCATACAGATATCTTACCTCAATCATTTTGCAATTCGTTTTGGTTATCTGATGATTTTACAAGACGGTAAATGATAGCATCATCTGCGAACAATCTAAGACGGCTACTGGGATTGTCTCCTATGTCATTAATATAGATCAGGAACAATAAGGACCTATAACACTTCCTTGTAGAACGCCGGATATTATTCTTCTTTTACTCGATGACTTTCCGTCTATTACTACGAACTGTGACCTTTATGACAAGAAATCACGAATCCAGTCGCACAACTCAGGCGATATTCCATAGGCACGCAATTTTGTGAGAAGACGCTTGTGAGGAACGGTGTCGAAAGCCTTCTGGAAATCTAAATATATGAAATCAATCTGAAGCCCCCTGTCAATAGCACTCATTATCTCATAAGTATAAAGAGCTAGCTGTGTTTCACAAGAACGATATTTTCTTAATCCGAGATGACTAAGTGTCAATAAATCGTTTACTTCGAGGTACTTCATAATGTTCGAATACAGTATGTGTTCCAAAACCCTACTGCAAATCGGCGTTAGTGATATGGGCCTGTAATTCAACGGATTACTCCCACTTCCCTTTTTGGGTATTGGTGTGGTTCAAATGGTTCAAATGGCTCTGAGCACTATGGGACTTAACTTCTGAGGTCATCAGTCCGCCGGCCGAAGTGGGCGTGCGGTTAAAGGCGCTGCAGTCTGGAACCGCAAGACCGCTACGGTCGCAGGTTCGAATCCTGCCTCGGGAATGGATGTTTGTGATGTCCTTAGGTTAGTTAGGTTTAACTAGTTCTAAGTTCTAGGGGACTAATGACCTCAGCAGTTGAGTCCCATAGTGCTCAGAGCCATTTGAACCATTTTTTGTCATCAGTCCCCTAGAACTTAGAACTACTTAAACCTAACTAACCTAAACACATCACACACATCCATGCCCGAGGCAGGATTCGAACCTGCGACCGTAGCGGTCGCGCGGTTCCAGACTGCAGCGACTAGAGCCGCTCGGCCACTCCGGCCGGCGTATTGGTGTGACTTGAGCAACTTTCCAGTCTTTAGGTGCAGATCTTTCTGTGAGCGAGCGGTTGTATATGATTGCTAAATATGGAGCTATTTTGAAAACATACTCTGAGAGGAGCCTGACTGGTATACAATTTGGACCGGAGGCCTTGCCTTTATTAAGTGATTTAAGCTGCTTTGTTACACCGAGGATATCTACTTCTACGTTTCTCATCTTGGCAGTTGTTCTTGATTGGAATTCAGGAATATTTACTTCGTCTTCTTTGGTGAAGGAGTTTCGGAAAATAGTGTTTAATAACTCTGCTTTAGTGACACTGTCATCAGTGACTTCACGGTTGTTATCGCGCAGTGAAGGTATTGATTGCATCTTGCCACTGGTGTGCTTTATGTATGACCAGAATCTCTTCGGATTATCTGCCAGATTTCGAGACAGAGTTTCGTTGTGGAAATTATTGAAAGCCTCTCGCATTAAAGTACACACTATATTTCGAACCTCTGCAAAATTTTGCGTCTTGGGGATTTTGCGTTCTTTTAAATTTGGCATGCTCAATTTCAAAATCATTTTCTGAAATAGTGTTTTGCTTCGCCACTAGATAGTGCCATAAGTTCCTCCAAAACGTCGTAACACAACACACACACACACACACACACATACTTGCAAATGTAAATCTACCTGATGAGAGAGGTTTGAACTTTCGAAACGCGTCGTGGAGATAAACAGTGACTGGTAACAGTAAACTTGTTCTTTCGTTTAATGACAATAACAGTCGCGGTAAAGAACAAACTAAAATGTTCGCATTTAAAAATAAATATTTTTCTATAACTAAGTACAAGTGTTTTAAATGCGAACGTTTTAGGGTAGGCTTTACCACGAGTGTTACTGATGTCGAATGTAACAAGTATACTGCTACCAGTCACTATTCATTTATACCCACAACGCGTTCGAAGGTTTGACCTCCATCGTCGGATGGAATTATATGTGTTAATATGACGTGTGTTTTATGTTACGAGTTTGGCGTAACCTGTGGCACAGTCTCCAGGTGAGAGTGCAACAAAAATTCCACTGTTAAAAGCAGGGGAGAGAGCGGATAGGTGGAAATAGTACTGTCTCATGTGATAGAAGAAGAAACAGGAGTCGATTTAGTAGAGACAGGGGATCCACTACTAGAATCAGAATTTAAAAGAGCTTTGGAGGACTTAAGATCAAATAAGGCAGAAAGGATAGATAACATTCCATCACAATTTCAAAAATCATTGACGAAGTGGCAACAAAACGATTATTCACGTTCGTGTGTAGAATGATGAGTCTGACGACATACCATCTGACTTTCGGAAAAATATCATCCACACAATTCCGAAGACTGTGCCAACTAAAATCCCAAAGACGTCCAGGCTCACATGCAGTTCCTCTTCATCGAAATGTCTTAGCTCAAACTCGTCCAGGGGTTGAACCGCACGTGTCGCCTTATACGCCCTAAATTAGACACTTGTGACCCTTTAAATTGTCTGGTTGATGGCAAGTTAATATAACAATAACAACAGTAATAATAATGTCGGGAGCTAAATTAACGACCCATTAATTATGTAGGCCACACAGTTGCGATTTGGTTAGAATAATGTTTATTCAGAAAGCAAACTAATGGCGAAAGTGGTCGTATTTAGAGTTACTGTTACACTCGAGCGCATATCCATTTGACACAATTCGATCACTCACAATCTAATAGCCAGCATGCAGTGTAAGGCAATTTGAAGTGTTTATAGGCAGCTCTAAAAGCTACAAACGGAAACTAACTAATGGACTACCACAGGGATCTGTTTTAGCCCCATCACTATTCAATTTATACATTAGTGATTTACCAACCACAATATCAACTAAATTCACCTATGCTGATGACATCGCACTGGTAGCACAGAGCAGTAATTTCGAAGATGGTGAACGAATTCTTACGGAGGATCTGGAGAAGATGTCAACTTTCTATAAGACCTGGAGATTGATCCCAAGCACATCAAAAACTGAAGTCTCTTGTTTCCATCCAGCGAATCGTGCTGCGAACTACAAACCAAGAGTTCTGCTCAATGGACAAACGTTGAGGTACAATCCTCCCCAAAATATCTCGGAATCACTCTAGATAGAACCCTGAGCTACAAAGAGCACATCACCAAGCTTTCTCATAAAGTTGCTGTAAGGAACAACATACTACATAAGCTCACTGGTACCACCTGGGGAACCCCTGCTGGCTGTCTGCGTTTAACTGGCATCAGTCTTGTGTACTCTGCTGCAGAGTATTGTGCACCTGTCTGGTTGGGAAGTGTACATGTGAAGAAGGTAGACACAAAACTTAACGACACAATGCGCTGCATTACTAGTTCCATCAAATCAACCCCATGCCACTGGTTACCTATACTGAGTCACATCCCTCCACCTCACTTAAGACGGAAACAAGCTCTACTGAGGGAGGCCAAGAAAATCTCTGCATCACCTTCTCTACCACTGCACCAGGAATTCTGTCATCCGCCACAGCAACGACTGCGATCAAGAAGACCAACAAGTGTTACTGCACGACAACTCATCGCGGATGGTTTTGATCTAAATGAAAGCTGGAAGCATGAATGGACAACAAAAACATTGGGAACAAGAGCCCATCACCTTGATCCCAAAAAGAAGCCAAAACGTTTTGACATACTGAGGAACCTTTGGTGCCGCCTCAACAGGTTAAGGACTGTATAAAGCAGGGCTTAACAACTGGCCGGTTTTGAGCACGAGTACTCGCGTGTGCTCAGGCACGTGCTCGCGAGCAGCTGCAAGGTCGCGTAGAAGGGTGGGAGGGGAGGGAGGGGAAATGCTCGCGCACGTTTGAATAGGGCCGCAGCGTGCCTATTGAAATCGCGCCCACTGTGTAGCGTTTAAAGTACGACGATCAGCTCTTAACAGTCACTTCGCTGGTTAAGAATCATGTGAAGTCGCCGTTGTGTAACCCCAAACATGCTTTCGCAGTTCAACCCCCATTGGGAGTAATTGTATCTGTTTACTGAAAAAGTTGGTGTTGCAAAATGTTTACTATGTCGCAAAACGCTGAATTCTTTTACGAAATTTAATTTGCAGCGACATTATATGTCGTACCACGCGAAAGACTACGGACGTGGGAAAAGTGATTGACCAGATCGTGCACAGGAAGTTATTAAACTTAAAAGGAAGCTATCTGAAGATGATCTGGACGACGAAGAAAAATCAACTGAGGCAGCTCTCAGAGTGGGTTACAAAATTGCTTTGCTTTTAGCAAAATCCCTGCGCCCCTTAACTGATGGCGATTTAATAAAGTTTGGAATGTAGGAGACGAGATGCTGGCAGAAGTAAAGCTGTGAGGACCGGGCGTGAGTCGTGCTTCGATAGCTCAGATGGTAGAGCACTTGCCCGCGGAAGGCAAAGGTCCCGAGTTCGAGTCTCGGTCGCGCACACAGTTTTAATCTGCCAGGAAGTTTCATATCAGCGCACACTCCGCTGCAGAGTGAAAATCTCATTCTGGAAACATCCCCCACGCTGTGGCTAAGCAATGTCTCCGCAGTATCCTTTCTTTCAGGAGTGCTAGTTCTGCAAGGTCGCAGGAGAGCTTCTGTAAAGTTTGGAATGTAGGAGACGAGATACTGGCAGAAGTAAAGCTGTGAGGACCGGGCGTGAGTCGTGCTTCGGTAGCTCAGATGGTAGAGCACTTGCCTGCGGAAGGCAAAGGTCCCGAGTTTGAGTCTCGGTCGGGCACACAGTTTTAATCTGCCAGGAAGTTTAATAAAAGAATGTTTGGTAGTTGCAGCGGAACATTTGTGTCCATCTCAAGTTGAACAGTTACGGATTGTGCCATTATCTAACATGACCATTATGCGTCGCATACAGGACATGGCAGAAGACGTGCAGAGCCAGCTTGCTAATATCTGTAAAGATTTTATGGCGTATTCTCTAGCTCTGGACGAAAGTGTTGATATCACTGGAACAGCGCAGCTTGCCATATTTATTAGAGGTGTTAATAGAGATCTTCAGGTGAGGGAGGAGCTCCTCGATGTAGTAGCCATGAAGAACACTACAACCGGAGGTGATATTTTAAGTAGTGTTGAAGAAAGTGTTGAAAATATAGGATTGTCGTGGAATTCTTTAGTTTCAGTGTCTACAGATGGTAGAGGCATACGCTAAGCTAATAAAATTATGTGGCACGTGCACATTCTCCTTTATTTGTTTCATTTGTAATAATTCGTGAGTGATATCCCTGCAGGTGACCGCGGATTTACATTGACTGGCGGCAGCTGTTGTGTGCCCCACGTGACTCTCCCCACTCTCCGCTCTGGTCCGGTAGTGGGGGTAGCGTGCTTGCGCTGCTCCGTGCTCGCGCCTTGCTGCTCACAGCTTGCTCCACGAGCACGTATGTTGTGAAGCCCTGGTATAAAGGCTCCTTTGAAAAAAAAATTGTTTACTACTACTACTAGGCTAATTACTGTTTAGCTCTACAGGACCTTTATACTGACATGTTTCCCACACCACCTTGTATTGTCTTTCTATGTGTGTGAGTAACTGTATGTTCACTGTTGTGGGTAAATACATACAGCGTACACAGGGCGATGTGTGAAACTGATAGTGATTACACGCTTCCGCGTTGTAGAAATCTGCTCCAGATGCTGCAGATACCGTGTTGAGCTGAAAGTGGTAACCAAAGTACGGAGAACTATGCTTTGGGGCTCTGTTGCATAGCAATCAGATTGCTTTCAGTTATGATAAATGTCCAGGTACTATTGTAGATTTTAATGATCCATGAAGTGACTTCTTTTCCGAAGAAAACATCGAACTATTTCACTAGAACTGAACGCTCCCGCCGGAACTGTTCTCAAGCTGGTATTTATTATTAAATCACAATAGAAGTATATGCTGGGTGTAGAATAACACGTACGTTCTTGAACTGAACAATATTTTATTGTTCTATTAACTGATTTCCTTCCATATACACATATATTTTGGAATGTGAATCAAAAACTCGCAATGGCATCGATTTTTACATCACAAGAATGGCTCTCTTCTTGTAAAATTACTCTTAAGAAGAACAAAAGCTCTATATCCTAAGAATAATTATGTGAGCGCTGACCGCCACAGAGTAATAAACAATATATTTGTCTCTCTCTCTCTCTCGCACTGTCGCAGCAAGTTACGCTGCCTGATACGTCATAACTGGACATGGTTGTTGTAGGTACTTCAGGTACAAATGGGGCTGGACCAGTTCACCAATGTGTGAATGTAATCGAGAAGAGCAGACAACTGAACATTTAGTCCAATGCTGTCCACTTCATTCATACCCTGGAATTCCCGATGACTTGTTCACTCTCACACCCAGCTTAATTAATTGGTTGAAAAACTTTAAGGTTTAATCTTGTCTTATGTCATATGCATATTGTATAAAATCATTTGCCTTAAATCAACTGTATATTGTATAACATCACCATACGATTAAATAAATTCAGAATCTCATCACGAAATACAAGTCCAATACTCCACCTCGTTATCTACGTGAAAATTTAGAGTTCACACCAGGCACACGGAAGCTCACCGCTCAGAGACTAAGTTCCGCAATACCACACAATGCGAAATTTTCTAAGTCGTTTCACTTCCTAGCTACTTAAAAGACCGACCGTCCGCTATCGCGTCTCCAGCAGCACTGTCCCTCTGCCCGTCTCCGGCAGCGCCCCCCGCGTGCCGAGCAACGTCGCTCAACTCACTAGTGCAGTTCCCATCCCTGAAGCCGCCCATCTGATTGGCAACAGCTTACTCTACATTATTTTACATTTTCACATATTTAAATAATCAAAGCTTGACCACTTTCACGTTCTAAAGAAAAAAAACAATAACATCCATTACATTATAAACGTTAAATTCTTTTTCATAAAACTAATACAATTTCCTTCTTAACTTTAAATGTCACGGCCAGTAGCCTTGCACCAATGTGCTTTCTGGTGAATAAATAAAGAACAGAAGTGACTGTTATGCACCAAACTTTACAACAAATATTCTATTACCTAATGATTCAATAGGATGTCATGCTGTCATCGTTCAATGTGTTTTGTGTGAAGGAAACAATGATCTGATGCTTAACTGAAAATCCTGATAATTTAAATTTACTATATCTGTTAAACAAATAAAGTTACAGAGTTGATGTTTACAACATTTGTCATTTTAATGAAGCCCTTTTATATGAAAAGCGTTCAGATTTTAGCATTCAGGTCTTTGTTATAAAACTTGTTAATTTCACTTTAACAGTAAATCCTAAACTTTTATAGATATGATCAATATTCAAGTTTTATTGGGATCACCATGAAAATTTAAGAAAGATGATAGATTAAAATTATTGTTTATATAAGAATATACAGCCTACAGTTGCAGGTTAACTTTATCGTTTCCTATTTTTCAACGTTAGTAATAGCGTCTTCTTCACAACCTGCAAAAAGTTAATATTATAATGTGCTATTATATATAGGTAATGTCTCCTACAAGATAGGGCGCCCCTTGAAAAATTCAGATTTTAAAATTTCCTTCTCGACGAGTAATAGTTTAAAGCGAAACTTGGTTCATACCCTTGAGAACGACTGTGATAAGTCAGCGAAATCAGGTGTATATAAAATTATGTGTGATCACTGCCCGTGTTATTACATAGGTCAAACAGGCAGAGCTATAGCAGTAGGGTTTAAAGAACACCTTCCAATAAAGGGCGTAGGAACACGGGGGTCAGCTTTTGCGGAACATCTGGTGCAAATGGCTCTTACACCTAAACATTTACGTGACATAGAGCTACTACATCATGAAGTTAAGGGCTATAGACTCGACAAGCTTGAGGAACTTAAATTTATGCACACCTAATTACAGATAGAGGCAATTTACTGAACGATCAACTGTATCTAAGAAATAGGGCATACTTCGAAGGCTTCCAGCCTATATTAGGTTTACAATAATTCATAATGCATGTGACCATTACAGTTTCTGTAATAACAGAACCTTTCCTACAAATGTTTCATACGAGATTTGTTGGTCAGTTTATAAGGCTCTGTAATAGAATGTAAAACGTAGTCATGCTGGATACTGTAATTAACTTAAAATAGTAAAGTATAAAATTAATTCATAGCAAAAATGTTATCTGACGCATGCGTAATAAGAGTTTGATTCTATACATGTCGCGCATGCGCGCCGCCCTCTTTGAGGCAGACCGCGAAGCCCTCGTGGTCCGCAGTCTCTAGTCACACGACGAGACCCATACAACGGGCTTAAAGTGAAGTTGCTACAGCTTGTTTGATAGAAGTGACAAAACCTTATGGTGATGCATCAAGTTTTATAAAGTTGACTTAGGACCTGGCTTGTTTTAGGCAAACATTTAAATAATATTTTATGTAATTACTACACGTTGCATCCTGTAGGATGACCATATCTAATATAATTTACTAGCACACTATAATATTAACGTTTTGCAGGTTCTGAAGAAGACGTTATTACTAACGTTGAAACCTAGGTAAACGATAAAGTTAACCTGCAACTGTAGGCTTATATTCTTATATAAACAATATCAGTTGCTGTCGCTGGATAAAAATCTTAAAAATTATAAAATTATTGTGGCTTCATTCCCTGAATTACTGCAGAATTAAATAGTTTTCATAAATGTTTCCCTTTTTGGCCGTTCTTAGGTCCGCCATATTTAACACTGCTACGCCTCCCTCGCCACAAACAGCTCCTAGGGGGTTTCCCTATGATGTAGATTCTCGTCTGCCTCACTCGCACACTACAGCGCTTAGGCCTGATCAGCCTGGTCTCGTTCAACACAATAGACGCCTATGAATTTCCCCATCTCGTGGCGAATCTGCACTGTTTGTGACACACGGTCCTGGACGACAGGATTCGTTCCACATTTCCTGAAAGGTTGTCTCTTTCGGCCATATACTTAAATGAGAGCGAAGTGCTCGTTAACTCACAAGTGCAACAGTTAACAGGTACAAGAATTATCGCACAATCAACTTAACAGCTCAAGCATCCAAGTTACTAACAAGAATAATACATAGAAGAATGAAAAAGAAAATTGAGAATTTGTTAGATGACGATCAGTTTGGCTTTAGGAAAGGTAAAGGTACCAGAGACGCAATTCTGAGGTTGCGATTGACAATGGAAGCAACATTAAAGAAAAATCAAGACACGTTCATAGGATTTATCGACCTGGAAAAACACTTCGACAATTTCGAATGTTACAAGATGTTCGAAATTCTGAGAAAAACAGGGGTAAACTGTAGGGAGAGACGGGTAAAATACAATTTATATAAGAGCCAAGATGTAATGATAAGAGGAAAAGTGCTCTTATTAAAAATAAGTGTAAGACAGGGATGTAGTCTTTCGCTCCTACTGTTCAGTCTGTACATCGAAGAGGCATTGATGGAAGCAAAAGAAAGGTTCAGGAGTGGGACTTAAGTTCCAGGTGAAAGATATCAGCCGCGCGGTTTGAGGTGTCATGTCACGGATTGCGCGGCCCCTCTCGCCCGAGGTTAGAGTCCTCCCTCGGTCATGGGTGTGTGTGTGTTGTTCTAGCATAAGTTAGCTTAAGTAGTGTGTAGGTCTAGGGACCGATGTCCTCAGCAGTCTGGTCCCTTGCAAATACACACACATTTTTTAACGAATATCGATGGCACGATTCATTGATGACATTGCTATCCTAAGTGAAAGTGAAGAAGAATACCTTATCTGCTAAATGAAATGAACAGTCTAATGAGTACAGAATATGCATTGAGAGTAAACCGAAGAAAGACGAAAGTAATGAGAAGTGGCAGAAATGAAAACAGCGAGAAACTTGACATCAGGATTGATGGTCACGGTGTAGATGAATGTAAGGAATTCTGCTACATTGGCAGCAAAATAACCAATGACAATGGAGGAAGGAGGACATGAAAAGCAGACTAGCAAGGGCAAAAAGGGCATTCCTGACCAGGGGAAGTATACGAGTATCAAACATAGACCTTAATTTGAAGAAGAAATTTCGGAGAATGTACGTTTGGAGCTCAGGATTGTATAGCAGTGAAACATTGACTGTGGGAAAACCGGAACAGATAGGAATCTAAGCATTTGAGACGTGCTGCTGCAGACGAATGCTGAAAATTAGGTGGACTGGTAAGTAAGTAATGAGGAGGTTTTGCACAGAATCGCAGAGGAAACGAATATGTAGAAAACACTGACAAGGAGAAGGGACAGAGTACTAGGATATGTGTTAAGACATCAGGGAATGACTTCCATGGTGCTAGGGGGAACTGTATAGGGCAAAGACTGTAGGCAAAAACTGTAGAGGAAGACTGAGATTGGAATTCATCCAGGAAATAATTGAGGACTGAGGTTGCAAGTGCTTCTCTGAGATGAAGAGGTTGGCACAGAAGAGGATTTCGTGTGGTGAGCCGCATCAAACCAGTCAGGAGACCGGTGACTAGAAAAAACAAAAAAGTATGCACCTAAACACCCGCCGCCGACGGGGGAGAAACCAGTTGCGACGACGGCTACGAGTCATTTTAACAACACAAGAGGTAAGAAAGTTGCCTCCAGTTGTGCTAGGAAAAGTGAGCGCGAATATTACATTCAGAAATCCACCGTGTCTGTTGCACCTTGCACACATTTCCTTGGTGGAAAGTGTTACATTCAGGAACCCAATGTGTAGCACATGAGGGTTACAATTTGCTTTTGCCATGAAACCGCTAATGGTTTGAACGTTGAATGCCTTAATTATTGAACTTGGTATATCCAACAATCAGAATATTTGTTACACGTGACATCCATGTGTATGATGTGTAATGAATGTGGCCGTTCGAACAAGTACAAATACCACATTATTCCTTACACCTGACATCCTTAACGTGGGGAAAATGCCGTTAAACTGTGGTTAATATTGAAGCCTCAAACCCTCATTATTCGTTACAACAGGTCACGCAATAGGTCTTAAGTTACGGGCTCCGGGATTGTAGGCACGAAGACGGCGCCCGATAGCGTACTATATGTGTTACTTCGAGTTCAGATCAGGCGAATTTCGTGGCGAAAATATCGACGTGGTTCATTATCATGCACCCGTAACCACTATGACACGATTCTTGCCTTGTGATATGGACAATTATTCCGCCTACAGATGCTATCGCCGTCGGGGTAGGTCCCATGGAGGTCCAGATAAATGTCCCACATAGTATAATACTGCCTCCATTGGCCTGCGTCCGTGACGTGAAGCGGTGTAGGTTTCCCGCACCGTTCACTTGGATGACTGCGTATCTGGGCGCGGCCATCCACCAGGTGTAACGAGAAACGTGATTCATTCCGCGGGGTGACACTTGTCTAGTGATCCGCATCTCCATGCATGCTACACAAGACGCCTTATGGTGGAAGGCAGAGGGTACATCGTAGGACTACCCGTCATTTTCTTTGCTGTTACTTAATTTCATGCTCCAGGGATCATTTTAGACAATGAATCATAAGAATGTGGAAGAAGTCACTTTACATTCACATCGGAAATTAATTTGTAAATATGGCTACATGCTGAACATTTTAAGCGATTTTCTTTTAAACATGCAGATGTCAGTAAGTAATTCTACACAGCACCTTTTATACATTAAAATAATGTAAATTTTTCTACGGAAGAGAAGGAATTGTCAAGGAGAAACTTTCTCTGTTTGTTTTCAGACTTTACCTTGCTGTCTGTCAGATGTTTTAGGTAGGTGACAAAAATTTTTTTGCAACATCGTGCATCCCTTTATGTACAAACGACACCTTAACGTGGAGTAATGAATATAATTTTTCCTTCTGTTATTGAATTATGTATATCATTCTTCCTTCTGAACTGTGGCGGATTACTTGAACGGAAGCAGTAGTCGGAATGCCCAACTCAAACAGATGTCTACAATATGATAGGAGGTGAGCATCATATACTATTATTACAGCACGTTTTTGAGTAATGAATGTCTTCTTTCTGAAAGATGAGTTACTGCAGAACGTTATTCCATATTATTGCATGAAAATATGCAGAATACGTCGACGTTCTGGTTTGTCTCTACCCAAGATTTTCTATGATTCTAGGTGCAAATGTGGCTCAACTAAGTTGTTTTACGAGTTCCAAAATGTGCTCTTGCCATTGTAAATTCTCATCCACATGGACACCAAAGAATTTCTTAGTTTCCGCACTATTTATTATTTCCTCGTCATGTGTTATACTTCTCATTAGTGTAGTACCCCTAGAAGTGCAGAACTGAATATGTTGCGTCTTTTTAAAACCGAGGATGAGGAAATTACTTACACTTTTAAGAACATTGGATACTATGTCCTCTGTTTCTGTATATTTCCTTGGACTGATTACAATAATAGTACCACCTGCAAAAAGAACTAATTCTGCTTGTTGTGTAGTAGATGGAAGACCGTTTACATCAAGAGCAACAATAGTGGACCTAAGACTGAGCCTTGGGGGACCCCACATGTTTTCTCCCCAGTCCGAATTACGTTCCCGGGTTGTATTGGCTGAATTACTATGTACATCTTTCCACATTCTTTTGATTAAATACTACATTATCCATTGGTTAGCTGCATTACTTATCCCATGAAACTTCAATTTATCCAAGAGCATGGTGTAATCTACACAGTCAAATGCCTTAGATAGGTCACAGAAAATATCAGCTGGTGCTATTTTGTTATTGAATACTTGTAAAATTTGGTGAGTGAACATATAAAAGGTACTGTCAGTAGAGCAACTCTTCTGAAACGCAAACTATGATCTGCTGTTGATATTATTGTTGCTAAGGTGAGATACTATTCTAGAATACACCACTTTCTCAAAGATTTTGGAAAATGATGTCCACATTGAAAGAAGTCGGTAGTTATTCACATCGCACTTATCACCTTTCTTAAAGAAGGGTTTAACAATGTCATACTTCGGTCTCTTTGGATAAATGCCTTGAGTTAGTGATTCCACTCACAAGTGGAGTGAGGGGGAAACCACTGTCTACACTCCTCCGTACCAGCTCTAATTTCTCTTACATTATCACTGTGGACCATACGTGAAATGTACGTTGGCGGCTGTGGAATCTTTCTGCAGCTTCAAATGTCAGTTCTCTAAATTCTCTCGATAGTACTTCGCGAAAAAAACGTTGTCTTCACTCCAGTGAATTCCATTTGAGTTCACGAAGCATTTTCGTAATGCTTGCATCTTGATATAACCTACTGGCAACTAATCTAGAAGGACGCGTCCGTATGGCTTTATTGTGTTCCTTTAATCCGACCTGGTGGTGATCCCAAAGGTAGGAATACCACTCAATACAGGGTCGCATTAGTGTCTATACGTGGTCTCCTTTATAGATGAGATACACTTTCCTAAAATTCTCCCAATAAACCCCAGTCGACCATACGCCTTTTCTAGTATCATCCTCATATGCCCATTCCATTTCATGTCGCTTTGCAACATTATGCCTAGATATTAATCGGTGTGACTCTTCCGCATTTACTTACATATGTCTACATTTAGAGTTAGCTGCCATTGATCAGACTGCCTAGAAATTTTGTCTTGTATCCTCCTCCAATCACTCAACGACGACGCCTTCCCATACGCCACAGCGTTAGCAGCAAAGAGCCACAGACTGATGTTCATCCTATCATTTACGTCTTCGGCCTGGAATCTCGCTTGACTGGAGTGAAATTTTCTTCATTAATGAGATCTGTTTCCCACTGAGGCCTGACGGCCAGCGATGACGTGTTTGGAGATGTGCTGGACCAATCTGACTGTCACTCGCCATGTGGCCGAACAAACAAGAACGATGGTCTGGGGAGCTACCCCTTTACATAACAGGACCCCTTTCGTTGTCATCCGCGGCACCTCTACAGTATAGCGGCGCATTGACTATATTCTACGTCTCGTTTCGTTACCCTTGATGGCAAGCCAGTGTCCGTCCACACATGTCAAGTGTTTCTACTGTTTGTCTTCGTGCTTGCCAAACCCTACGTTGGCTACCAAGGTCGCCGGATCTCTCCCCAATTGAGAACGCTTGCAGCATTATGGGCAGGGCCCTCCAACCAGCTCGGTATTTTGATGATCTATGGCGCCAATTGGACAGAATTTGGCACAGAAGAAAATCGACTGCCACGAATGTCTTCCTTCAGAGCTCCAAAATATGGAAATCACATAAGGAGAGATTGAGGCCGTATGGGGAATTTGTAAGAGCTTCCTATGGAAACTTCCGCAGCGTAATCGAACCAACCTTGTGAGACCGCAGTGGGACGAATGTAAAATGTAAACTTTCACGGCCGAAAACGTCACTATTCATAAAATTCTCCAGGCTATTACGCCGTGGTCGAGTGGATTTCATCTTAAACGCCGACTTTTCGTCCCCATTTGCGGAGGACGTTTTCAAGGGGGATCGTAGCTTTGTTGAATGTCCGATACATACCCTGGCTCGCTACAGCAAAATTCCGCTTCCGCCAGCTTCAGCGCAGTGGCGTGACGTCATATGTTTTAAATATGCGAGCGCAATTGGCCGTTGTCGACTATCGTCGTCTGCTGCTGCTATCATCCCTTGGTGGAAGACTGGTACACAACTTCTTCAGAACATGAATCCAGAGAGTGAAATTGAATGAAATTTGGATTCCAGTGCTGAAGAAGATGTGTGGTTGCCCTTTTTAGAGATGTCCATTCTTCTTCAACTGTACATCCTACTGAACTATTTCTTATTGCTGTATCTATAGCCTTAGAGAACATCAAGCGTATCTCATCATTCCTTAGTACTTCTGTATCCCACTTCTTTGCGTATTGATTCTTCCTGACTATTCTCTCATCACTACTACGTTGAGATCTGAGACTATATCTGCTCCTGGATACGCTTCACAATCCAGTATCTGATTTTGAAATCTGTATCCGACCATGATGTAATCTAACTGAAATCTTCCCGTATCATCCGGACTTTTCCAACTATACTTCCTCTTGAAAAGAGTATTCGCTATTAGTAGCTGAAACTTGTTACAGAACTCAATTAGTCTTTCTCCTCCCTCACTCCTTGTACCAAGCCCATATTCTCCTGTAACCTTTTCTTCTACTCCTTCCCCTACAACTGCATTCCAGACGCCATGACTATTAGATTTTCATCCCCCTTTACATACTGTACCACCCTTTCAATATCCTCATAGACTTTCTCTATCTCTTCATCTTCCGCTTGCGGCGTCGGCATGTATACCTGAACTATTGTTGTCGGTGTTGGTTTGCTGTCGATTCTGATAAGAACAAACCTGTCACTGAACTGTTCACAGTAACACACTGTCTGCCCTACCTTCCTATTCATAACGAATCCCACTCCATTTTTACCATTTTCTGCTGCTGTAATACCACAAAACAACAATAATAAAGTTGTTTACGGTATTATTATGTTTTCACCCTTAGTAAAGGGTCAAAATACGAGTATATGCTATGTGATTACTTGTTTGTACGAATACAGAACTTACACGGTCATAAAAAACAGCATAATGATCCTTCGTAGCATTATGCAGTCGTTGCCTGCGTCTAGTTGGTAGGCAAACTGATACTAAACCAGCTAAGCATGTGTCCCGCATATCTTAGAATCCATGTTGTTCAACGAAAGAAAAATTCATTATTGTTAACGGTCAGTCATTATTTTTTACTGATTCTTTTAAAGTAGCCTAACCCTAATCTTTCGCCATTATCATTCAACTAAGTGTGTTAATGAAAGCTAACATTAGCATAAGGTTGTCATTTACATTCGTTTGATGCGCATATCAGCCTGTTTCAAAATTAAAGTTTTTCTCAAATCGTGTTAAAATGTTATTACTCTTGACACTTGCAGTTTGCTAGTACTCCACGCTGCTGTAACAGCTTGCCAGATACAGGACTCGTTTTTTGCACGTTACATTTCCTTTTTGAAGGATTTGACTTTCGCTTCGGAGATGAGGTATCATTATCACTACTGTCATCCATTTTACTATTACTGGCGGTATTAAAGTTCAGGAAACCTGTAAATAAACAGTTCGTTTACGGAGGAACGAAACATTAAGTACTCGGACTCAGTCACAGCTCCTGGCGGGAATAAGGAGAACTACGAACTCGTTCGCTTCGTTACACGTTTCATGAATGACATGCAGAACAGCACATGTTGCTGGACTCGTGATGTTATGACTATCAATGGCGCTGTAATTGTGTAGAGACTCACGTGTTTGTGCTGTTCTGACTCTCAGAAGGCAGCCGTGATTGAGACAAATGCAGTGATACCAGTAACTCATATAGTTCCAAAAAGTCGACTTCCGCTGTTTTGCATCTCATTTCTTACTTTCGATCCGTCTTCACGTAAAATCGCTCTTCACACAATAAATCACTTCAGCGTATGTAAGGTAACAGGACAAGTTACTCGTTACATCAAATATTATTATTACCTGTCATCTTTGGGAAACGTGTTTCTTCCTTACAGCAGAGACAAAGAAAAAAACTGCCGAAAGATAGGTTGTCAATGCTCAGGGCCAAAGAATTAATTAATTTTGATTCTATACTAAATAAAACAATATAAAAAACATAAATTAAATGCTTTTGTTCTTATTACCAATATATAAATTTGAAGCATAACCTCATATGGCACTACGTATGAGGAAAGCTTCAAGAGGCACAGAACCGTCTGGTATCTGTCAGCTGACGGTGCAACGGCTGGCGAAATTGCCTGCTTCCTCCTATTCGCAGAAGGTAGCTTGAGATGAAGATTTCCGATTGCGCCCCGAATTGCTTTTCCGATCGAGAGCTTCGGTTGCTATTTACATAACACTCCCCTCTACGTCGATTGCGGGAGAGGTTTGGAAACTAGACCGACGCTGACGTCATTTTCATTCCAAAATTTTCGCTCGCAGATGCAATTTCGACGAATAGTGGTTCAGAATTTTTAACACATCTTATGTGTGCTTCCGTTGGAATACTTGTGTCACTTTAAAGTGGGACGTCATAACTGCCAGCAGCAGGTCTTTTCATATTTCGTTGCAGTTTTCTATCAAAGAGCTCTAGTTATTTACCCTTTATTGAAGCTAAAATTAATATTCGCATCAGTATTGCATTGATAGAGACGCTAGAAAATCAGCAATTATCTACAATTAAACAGACATTGCAAACAGGTCGCTGACATGGAAATATTGTAAATATATAGATGGAACGCCTCTTCCTTGCAAACGCCTCTCCCTTGCAAATAAATCAGAAAACAATTACGTAAGTTTTCGTGAAGCTGTAATGAAACTTGAAATAAGGCATTAATATGAACGAGAACTCCACCGACAAACTTTGAGATGTGGTGATATGGAGAAAAACAAGAAAAAGGGAGTCTAGTAAATGTAGGTTCTAAAATACACATCTTAAGAAATAGGAACACTTATTCATCTTCGCCTCTGTAAGGCAGATCTCTTCTACCGAAAGCTTTTTTTTTCTTTCCATGATTTGAGAAGTGGTAGTATGGACCAAAACAAGGAAAAAAGAAAGGTCCATTAAACGATGGCTCTAGAGTGCGTACCGTAACAGCTATTCACCTTCTCTATTGCGAAACATATCTCTTCTGTTGAATAAATGCTCATAGGTCTTAAAGTGTGCATTTTAGACCACATGTTTGGACGTTTTCCCTTGTTTTCGTCGATACTACCTCCTGCCACAATATGAAAAGCAAAGAGTTTGCAGTAGATGAGATGTGTTTCATGGTATGGAAGATGAATAAGTGCTTGTAGCTCGTTTTGGAGTTCATGCTTACTAATTTTTTTTTTCAAGTTCCGATCCATACTACCACCTCTGAAAGTTTTTCCGTGGAGTTCGGGTTCATCCTGTACATTAGCTTATTATTAATCTGTTATTATTATTATTATTTCATACGGTGCATGGCGGATGGTATCTTGTACCATTTCTAGGTATTCTCTTCCGGTTCCAGTGTGAATGGTGTGAGGGAAAAACGACTATCTGTATGCTTCTGTACTAGCCCTGATTCCTCATAACTTGTCGTACGTGAAATGCGCATTGTTGTCAGCAGAACTGTTCTAAAATGTATCGCACATTCAGGTTCTCTAAACTTTCCCGACCTTTTTTTGCGAAAAGGACTTCTCCCCTCCAGGTATTTCCATTTGAATTCACGGAGCATTTCCCTAATCATCACGTGACGATCGCACCTACAGGTGAGAAATCCGTCAGCATGCCTTTGAATTGCTTCGTTGTCTTCCTTTATCCACTACACATTACTTTAAGCCTCTTCGTCGCAAAGTACTAACTTTTGCTCTTAAGTTACCGATTCTCTCCAGCTTTTAGTCCTGAACAACAAGTAATTTCGTTTTACCTGAACAGTAATGAATATCTCGTCGTACTTAGCACATTCTTGGCTCAGTTTTTTCGAAACTTACACTATAATTTAAAATAAGCGTCATACAAATATACTCTTATTTTAATGATTGTCGAATAACTTCAAAAAGTACAAAGGGTAGGAAAAAATATGGAGACACCAAAAACTACTTGCCTAACACGGTGTAGGAAATCGGTAGAATGCTAAACAACTTCTAATGGACTCGAAATGGATAAATACAAGTCCTGTAATGTTTTCAAGGGAATCTTATACCATTTTTCCTGTAAACTGGTGACAGCTTCAGGTAACGACGATGGAGGAGGGCAACGATCACGCACCATTGTATCCAAAGTAGACCGCAAAGACCCAATAACATCGAGATCTGGTGACTGCCGTGGCCAGGGGAGATGCAACAATTCATCCTCGTGTTCAAAAACCGTCCTTGACTTCGCGAGCTCTGTGAACAGGGGTCCTGCCGTCTTGGAACACAGCATCATCATTAGGGCATAAACTTTGTATCATACGATGGGCTTGATCAGCCAAAATGGTCACATATCATTGGTTTGCTTTAAATACTCTCTATAGCGTTACTTACCTTCGAGTTGGATGTGCTGAGTTGCTGTTAGTCGAGAATGCCTTTAAGGAGACAAAGATGCCATTATCAACACCTCAATGAGTTTGAACGAGTTCATGTAATAGGACTATAAGAAGCTGACTATTTCTTTGCGATATTGCAGAAAAACTTGGCAGGAATTTAGCCACTATATATGACTGTTTGCAACGGTCGTCACGATACTGTACAGTCGCAAAAAGACTGGGCTCTGGATGGCCACATGACACTACCGAGAGGGTGTACCATCGTGTTCGGCATATGGCTCTGGCGCATCGTACCGCATCTGCAGCAGCTATTCGAGCAGCAGTTGGCACCAGAATAACACAGAGAACTGTTACAAATTGGTTACGTCAACGACACTTCCTATCCCGACTCATAGCGTGGATTCCACCGACCCCAAACCATCACTATTTGTGATTACAGTGATGACAAGCGAGAGCACTTTGGCGGCCGGGGTGAAGGTCTGTTGTGTTTTCTGATGGAAGGTGGTTCTGCCCCGGTGCTGGTGATGGTCGTGTGTTGGTTAGAAGGCGGCCAGTTGAGGGCCTGTCACCAATTTGTCTGGATGTTAGACATACTAGACCTGCACCTGGAGTTATAGTCTGGAGAGCTAATTAGTATGACAGCAGGAGCACTCTCGTGGTTATCTCACGCAAATTGACAGCAAAATTGTGAATCAGTCTGGTGATTCAACCCATTGTTCTGCCGTTTATGAATATCATTACTGGTGGTGTTTTCCAACAGGATAACGCTCGCCCACATACCACTGTTGTAACCCAATATGCTCTACAGAGTGTCGACGTGTTGTCTTGGCCTCTTTGATCACTAGATCTGTCTTCAATCGAGCACATATGGAACATCATCAGATGACAACTGTAACATGGCCCCAAAACGGCATTAATCATTCTTGTATTAACTGACCAGGTGCAACAGGCATGGAACTCCATCCCCCAAACTGACATCCAGTACCTGTACAACAAAATGCATGCACATTTACATGCTAGTAGTAGGGTAAGAGCGACACAGCTACAATTTTGATATCAAATTGATATAAAAATTAATTAAACTGATTAATTAATTGCCCCCACCCTCCCCCACCACTCCTATTCCTAGCCCTCGCTGATGTCATCTGTTTTCCTCAGCCAGAAGGTGGGTCCCAGCTCCCTCCCACTTTTCCTTCCCCTCCCCAACCCTCCCCCTCCCACAACCCCACCTACCCTATCGGAAGGAATTTCGAATTTTGGCGGGAATTCCGAGTTTTGGCGGGAATTTAGAATTTTTGTGGGAATTTCTTTTTCCCAGGGCTTCGCTGACATCCCAACCCACACTTCACCCAGAAATAGGCGGGAAATTAAAAATGTGCTGCCCTTTCCAGGACTCTAACCCTCGTTCTTCTGGACAGAAAGCCCAAGTGCACCCTCCAACGCATGAAAACTGTGCAGATGCCGGAGAGGGCTTAGTCCTCTCGCTGGTGGATCCACCTTCGAAACCTGTCCCACACATACTGCGTTGTGAATCATCCTCTAGACACCATTCCGCATACAATGTATAGTGGATCCACCTTCGAACCTTGTCCCAGACGTAGCGCATTTCGGATCCATATCCAGACACCATTCAGTATATAACAAGGGGTGACACCCCCCCCCCCCATTCTAACACTAACACAGGCCTACCCTGGGTCATGGGATCCATGTGCAATGCACACATGGACACACAAATACAGAAAATAGAGCAAATGCATCGCATCTGCAGAATATTTGGTTGTGGGTGACTGGGTGCATTCGAGTACAGTACTATTGTGAGTACAGTACTATACTATACTTTCTGACTAATGTGCTGCTCAATCTTGCACATAAATATAATACTCACGAAGGACTCTCTCCATCCTTCCAATGGGCATCTAGCACACAAAACAGCGGAATTGGGTGATCATGTGCTGTCATTGTCGATCCTTAAGAGTATAGAAGCAGATGTGGTAGGCACAGAACGATGACTTGGTTTCTTGTTATTACTGGAGAATCTAGGCAAGTTTTGTTACGAAATAGTATAACTGGCATCGAAGATGTTATGCTCTTTAGCAGGATGAACGTAAATGTGCTTACATCCCTACAGAATCGTTTTGTGGAGCGTTTTCCGCTATTTGTGGAGCTATATCACTGTCGAAAATAGTATGCAGTTGGTTGAAATTGAGACTTCGAGATTGGTAATATGCATGTATAGTCCCTAGATGTACGTGTGTAGAGCTGTCAGTGGCAGACAGTTGTGGTTCAATGCATAACTTGCTAATTCTTCGTCTACAAATTACGCTGCCAGGGATGTGCACACTCTAGGTACAGAGAAGGGAAACTCTCACGTTCCAGGATGCTAAGTGCAGTCGAAACACTGTCAGCTTATGAGTAACTTATTACTAGGATAAAAAAATATCTGAAATCTGAAATTTGTAGTCCTGCGAGGGTTGTGGGAACGTATCAGAGTTGGAAAGTATAAACAAAAGTAGCGAAGCTCAACTGGTACGCAATAAGAGCATACACTTATGTGAAAAAATATGAGAGCACTAGCAGAAATCAGTCTGTACACTTGTCAACTCGCTGTTGCAGGTCCTTGCATGGTACACTGGAGGTCAAATAAACTTGTAGAACTGTCCAGATTTTGAGTTTCCACCAGGTGCAACGCTACATGAGTCTCCAGAGTAGCCCTCTGTGTGTCGTAGCAGTACACAGACTTGTCTCCAGATATGTCTCCAGACTTCGCACCACTCGTTGAGCCTCATCTAGGTACGAGGCGAGTGCTATTATACTTTTCATAATTTTCCTATCCAAAATGCATGAAAGTAAATCACGGGGAAGAGGGGAATTCTAAGGATTTTTTCGTAGGCTGGTGTTTAGAACACGCAAATGCCCTCTTATAAAATCAAACAGCGCATGATGGGTACACCAGCAAAATGACCATATACATGCTGACAACTATCGAAGAGGGAAATACATAAAGTTGAGGGAAATGCGACAAAATATGTAAAATCGCGAAAAACTTGCAAATTACGAAAACTGACTGAAAATACATAAAATCAGAGAAGAAGTATCATGAAATGTGGGGAACTGAGATGTGTTTAGGGTACCTGGACACTCAAGACCAAGAGAAGCTTAAAAATTGTGCTGTGTATGCATTCAGTCTCAGCCTTCCTCCCTCTCCTTGTAAACTACGTAGGTTTCCGTAACACATGTTTCAACAAAGGCGATGTACGCATTACACAGAGGCGCTTTATTAAACAAAGTGAAATATAGTATCTCAATCAAGTAATGTATTCTTACACATGCAGTCAAATATAGATATTACCAAATTACAGTCGGTTCTCATTAGCAATGTTATTCCGTAAGTGTGAAGGAGAAGATCAATGCGTTTATCAGACTTAAGCCATTCCCTAGAGTGTTCTGTAGGAGAGTAGACCAATGCCACCTTATATCACCTTTAATAGTGTGAGGAGGGTGTATTCGAGGGAGATGGTGTTAGGATGAAATTGCTATATTGTCCTACACATGAGCAAAGCTACCTAACGTCATACCAGAACTTCTTTGCGCAAGAGGAATGCTACCAGAGGCGTGATGATGCTACTGTAATCAGCAATAAGATTGTTACATCCCCATTGGCTATTGACAGTAGTGCTTACTTGCTCATAACAAGACGCTGCTTCTTTGTATGCATGTTCGTGCAGCAGGGCGTGGGTGTTAACTCAACATATCAACTATCGAAAATATTCACGACGTTTTTTCCTCACACTATTTCGTAATGATTTACAGCTACATCCATAAAAACCGCTCCTACTAATAATAAATGTGACATACGCAGGAAGTGTGATTAGGGATACATATGTTCCTGACTTAAAAAGGTATACAAAATCCTTTAATTTCCTGAGAGACAGAACAGCAGTCTCCTAACTTCATTCTAGTTGGTTTATAAACAGCACGAGCGGCGGATATATGCTGACGATGCATTCCTAGGGCATCAGAATAGTTTAGAAGGAAGTAGTTTTATAGTTTATAAGTCTGTCACTGTAGTGATAGGGGTAGGAAACTTGCAGTGTGGTTGTGTATCTGATGCTGTACAAATATATCTTGTATTAGAGTATTAAGGGCGTTGCATTCCACATTAATAATATTTCGGAAACCATAAAGCTTTAACAATATAGCATTTTAGGTGCAGAACCGTATAGCCTAGGAGTGAATGTTTATGCCCTATGATCATTTCTGTCTTGTCAGTAACTTCCTGGTACTGACACCAGACAGTGGAATAATACTTCAGAATTTATAGCACGGTTGATTTAATGGAAATTTTCAAACTCCATCCATCTGGAGCTCCATCTGTTATATCACTCAATAAGGGGTGCTAACCCCCTCGACAAGCACAGATCTGGAGAGATCTTGTGCAGTTGTAGGGTTTCTGTGGGTAATGTTGGTGTGCAGCAATCTTCACTGAACAGCGATTACGGACACAGCTTGCTCTGTTCCATCCTGAGACATTGTATGTAGTTGGTGCAGGACCCTCATACTTCCGTTCAGCTGTATATTAAATTGGCGACCGTGTTGCAACAGGATTGGCCAATGACAGTTTGTGGGAATCTGTCAATCTCCGACTTTATCCTACGAATGCTAGAATACTCTGTGATGCTCATCCACACAGGGAAAGATGGTCAGTCGTAATCGTAAATTCTCCACTGCGATCACTGTGCTGGAAATATGTAGATAACCTTACTGCATCGATATAGGACTCTGTCTGGTATAGTTTTGTGTATTTGTATATGACCGAATGGACATAATGCGCAGTCATCTATCTGCATTCGCAGTCTAGCATATGGTACTTGCAAAATAGTGGAGGAGTGATTTTTGTGATGATACAAAAACTGGGATGCATTCTGCTGTGCCATTGACTGGTGTTGAATTCATGGAACAACTAGTATACTGTGGTGTATATGATCGAATGGGGCCGACTGTTGTGACCGAGCGGTTTTAGGCTTTTCAGTCCGGAACCGCGATGCTGCTACGGTCACAGGTTCGAATCCTGCCTCGGGCATGGGTGTGTGTGATGTCATTAGGTTGGTTACGTTTAAGTAATTCTAAGTCTAGGGGACTGATCACCTCAGATGTTAAGTCCCATAGTGCTCAGAGCCATTTGAACTTTTTTTTTTTTTTTTATCGAATGGACGCACTACGCATTGCGCATTCACCTATGCACATTCAAAATCTAGTATATCGTACTTGCAAAGTAGTGGATGGGTGATTTAGAGATGATAAAGAAATAGGGAAGCATCCTGCCGTATCATTGACTGGTGTTGAAATTATGGATTTACTGGTATACCTCGGTTTATATGACCAAATGGATTTACTGCATAGTCATCTATACGCATTCAGAATCTAGCATATGGTACTTGCAAAGTAGTGGATGGGTGATTTAACGATGATACAGAAACTGGGAAGCATTCTGCTGTGTCAACGGCTGGCACTGAAATTAGGGAACAACTGATAAAATTGCTAAAATTGATTACACTATCAGCTGTGCTGCGTATCACAGTACATCGTCTCATATCGACAGTGTCTTTCCCATCCCATCCACACACTGGTACGCTGTTGATAACCACATAATGATTGACTGACACCACTTTGTTGAGATGGTGAGAGCCTCGATGGAACAGTGGATATCTGATACTTGTCACTGTGGAGCATGGGATAAAATGTAGAGGTCATCAACTATCAGGCAGTTGTTTGGAAGCATCGTCAACGCGGCAGAATCTCCCTATTTCCACATTCTGAGTTTTTTTTCTTATTTTCTCACGGAGTTGAGCGCAAACCTTGATCAATAGTTTGACCCTCAGGAAACCAGTGCCGATAGAGAGTTCCATGAATATCGAAAAAAACCTTCATCATCTCTTTGAACCTTGATTTGCTCATTTAAGGTTTTTTCGCTCACGGTGAAGTTGGGCCCTTTCATTGCATGGATTGGCGCTTGGTTTCTGCATCTCAAGTGAAAGACCAAGATTCTTTCCATGTTATCACCCTTTCCAAGAAATTAGGATCATTTTCAGTGGTATTCAAAGTGTCAGTACAAACATTTTCACGAGGTTCTTTTTTTGTGCGGCTGGTCCCGGCGGAGGTTCAAGTCCTCCTTCGGGCATGGTTGTGTGTGTTTGTCCTTAGGATAATTTAGGTTAAGTAGTGTGTAAGCTTAGAGACTGATGACCTTAGCAGTTAAGTCCCATAAGGGTTTCACACACATCTGAACATTTGAACACTGAGGTTCTTTTTTTCGATCGTGGGAATTTTCAGCGTCAGTTACATACACACTTTTCTCATGTTAAATTGTTTACGTAAAATTTGCCTTACGCATTCTTTATCAATTCCTAGTGTTTCAGCAATCGATCGAACGCTCAACCGACGGTCAGATCGAATCATATTACGTACTTTTTCGATATTTTCATCCGTGTTGAAAGGCATTCCAGGCTTGAGTCATCTGCAACGTCTTCTCGGTCATCTTTTAAACGCTTGAAATACTCAAAAACTCGCGCACCTGATAAACAGTCTTCGCCATACTCTTATTTTAGTAAAAGGTAGATTTCAGTAGCAGTTTTCCCATTTTCTGTGAAACTTCGCAACAGTTACATACTCTATTATTACACTTATCATTTTTCCGGTAAAACAAAATAACAGCTCTTATACAAACGAAGGCCACGGCCAGAACGATTTTCCTGTATACACAGAGATGCCGCATTCGACTGAGAAAGCTTCACGCTTCACAGTTATTGGTCGTTCATATTTGGCGCATGCGAACTTGCTCTGTGACAGTAACAGTCAGTATTTTATATCCACACATCGAATGCTGTCAGCCTACAAAGGAAACTGTTTACGAAACCTGTCCAACAGTGTGGGACCCACCTTTGAAGTGGGACTAACGGGGAGGATGAGGGGTGGGTGGCGAGGGGGAGAGCGCGGTTATTGAAAGTATATAAGGAGAGGCAGCGCGAACTGTCATACGTTTGTTTAACTCACAGGTGACTGTCACGGAAATGATCAGAAATGCTGAACTGGCAGATGCTTGACAATAAACGCCTACTATCACTCGAAAGGTTACCTTCAAAGTTTCAAGAACCAACATTAAAGAATTAAATATGGAATCAAGGAATATACTGCAGTGTCCTACGCAACGAACCCGTAGATATTGCTGGGAGTAGACTAATTGTAGCGTCCATACAAGCAATTAAGCACTGATTCTTCCCACTATCCATACGCGAATAGAACGGGAAGAAAGCGCTAATGCGAAGTAATTTCTGCCATGTTCTTCATGATGGTCTGCAGACTGAGAATATAGAGGAATAAAATATTAGCCCCTTTACGTAGGCCCACTATCGTTCCTCGAAAGACTCGTTGCGTTGTACGTCTTTCCATTTCTTTCCTGTAACCTCAACTGTAGAAAAGAGTTACGGTCTCGAAAACTCTTGCACTGAACAGCCATCAGCAATGCAATGAAAAAAAGTACCAACTAGCATTTATTTGCAAAATAGATTACTGTTCGTTTGAAATATACATTTACCATTGATGTAGCCAGTCTTCAAACCGATAATTTTACTGTGAAATGAATCTAACGAATTCAGAATTGCTACCTTTTGTGGGTGTCATATCTTATTGTGTAAATATTCGATAGCTTTATCTCACTTGATGGAACTGGTATATGTAATACTTTCTTGTGACGAGTATATGTGAGATATTGACTTCATGTTTTGAAATTCTATGTCCGAGGCCGTTGACAGGGCAGCTCAGAAATGAGCTCCGTATACTTGCTTTGAACTCGCCACCGAGATCTGTGACGTCATCACAGTCTCCGTGTGGCCGTAGGCTCGACCTGTAAGTCTCCACCACAGTCCACTCGTCTCTTAGGTCTTTAATGGGATACAAGTTCAGAGTCCGCAAGTATAACCCATTAAACTGTAAATTACTACTCCGTTATTTCACACAATCATGATCTCGGCTCTGTGGTTATTCTCTAGTGCAAATTGAAATTTCACAAAATGTTCGACCTGCTTACATGGCAGAAGCAAGTTGTTTACCAATATAACGATTGATCTGTTAGCAGTGAATATTGTGACTATCGAATATTGTTCTGCCTACACGGATATACACTCCTGAAAGTTGAAATAAGAACACCGTGAATTCATTGTCCCAGGAAGGGGAAACTTTATTGACACATTCCTGGGGTCAGATACATCACATGATCACACTGACAGAACCACAGGCACATAGACACAGGCAACAGAGCATGCACAATGTCGGCACTAGTACAGTGTATATCCACCTTTCGCAGCAATGCAGGCTGCTATTCTCCCATGGAGAAGATCGTAGAGATGCTGGATGTAGCCCTGTGGAACGGCTTGCCATGCCATTTCCACCTGGCGCGTCAGTTGGACCAGCGTTCGTGCTGGACGTGCAGACCGCGTGAGACGACGCTTCATCCAGTCCCAAACATGCTCAATGGGGGACAGATCCGGAGATCTTGCTGGCCAGGGTAGTTGACTTACACCTTCTAGAGCACGTTGGGTGGCACGGGATACATGCGGACGTGCATTGTCCTGTTGGAACAGCAAGTTCCCTTGCCGGTCTAGGAATGGTAGAACGATGGGTTCGATGACGGTTTGGATGTACCGTGCACTATTCAGTGTCCCCTCGACGATCACCAGTGGTGTACGGCCAGTGTAGGAGATCGCTCCCCACACCATGATGCCGGGTGTTGGCCCTGTGTGCCTCGGTCGTATGCAGTCCTGATTGTGGCGCTCACCTGCACGGCGCCAAACACGCATACGACTATCATTGGCACCAAGGCAGAAGCGACTCTCATCGCTGAAGACGACACGTCTCCATTCGCCCCTCCATTCACGCCTGTCGCGACACCACTGGAGGCGGGCTGCACGATGTTGGGGCGTGAGCGGAAGACGGCCTAACGGTGTGCGGGACCGTAGCCCAGCTTCATGGAGACGGTTGCGAATGGTCCTCGCCAATACCCCAGGAGCAACAGTGTCTCTAATTTGCTGGGAAGTGGCGGTGCGGTCCCCTACGGCACTGCGTAGGATCCTACGGTCTTGGCGTGCATCCGTGCGTCGCTGCGGTCCGGTCCCAGGTCGACGGGCACGTGCACCTTCCGCCGACCACTGGCGACAACATCGATGTACTGTGGAGACCTCACGCCCCACGTGTTGAGCAATTCGGCGGTACGTCCACCCGGCCTCCCGCATGCCCACTATACGCCCTCGCTCAAAGTCCGTCAACTGCACATACGGTTCACGTCCACGCTGTCGCGGCATGCTACCAGTGTTAAAGACTGCGATGGAGCTCCGTATGCCACGGCAAATTGGCTGACACTGACGGCGGCGGTGCACAAATGCTGCGCAGCTAGCGCCATTCGACGGCCAACACCGCGGTTCCTGGTGTGTCCGCTGTGCCGTGCGTGTGATCATTGCTTGTACAGCCCTCTCGCAGTGTCCGGAGCAAGTATGGTGGGTCTGACACACCGGCGTCAATGTGTTCTTTTTTCCATTTCCAGGAGTGTATTTATACAGATAAAACTTTTTCGAAGGTTGCTATAGATTTATTGTAATATTTATTCAGAAATTTTTTTTAAATTACTTTGAGATACACACGGATTAGAGGTGTTATCAAGTCTGTAACGACAGTACCAGAAAACATGACATGAGGGTGAAGTGCAACCTCTAAATGGTGATTAATTATTAAAATAAACTACCAAAACGTGTGATAAGCTACACTGGTCGCCCTGTTAGCTCATAAACGCAAGTTGCTCTGATCGAATGTGTTGTTATGACGAAAATTCAAGCACCGGCACGCCAGTCGGGAACGATAGAGAAGAGATGGCTGTGAGAAGACGTCAGCCAATCGTCGCACACTAACTAGCCTCTCTCCAGGACGATAACGCGACAGCAGGAGCCCCTATGTGAAGAGGACATAAAGGGCTGCGACCGACTGGTGGCGACCCACTTGAATAGTAGCTTCAATCCTAGCGATTTGGATAGGGTCGTCAACTCTAGTTATTTCGCTTGTACTTTCTGTGTAGCCCAGACTTGGAATTGTTTATACTGAAGAATATTCAATATTTCTTATGTCACCCTTTGCTTGCGACACATCTATGTAATTGCAAAGTATTGTATCTTTTCATTTTGTAATAAAACTCATTAATAAGATTTGTTTGAATTGTTTGTCTAGCAAACCGAGTACCTGGGATTCCTAGACTCCGCATATTTGACGACGAGCATGGAGACAATATTTGGCGACGAGGATGGGATGCAAACACCAGCATGACAAACTGTTAACTAGCTGCCACTGTTTTCTTTTGTCGTGGGCTTTTGTGTTTTTCTGGCGCTTTAATTCAACCTCGTCTTTCCTTTGCGTGGGTGTGTTGACTTGTTTTAACAGTGTCTCTTATAGTGTTTTTTTTCTATTCGGTGTTTACAGGTGGCGGGCTGCTAAAATTTTCTTTGCTTCTGTACTTATTTTTATTGCTTGCATTGTCTGTTTATTGCATTTGCCTATTCCAAAATGAGCAACCCACCCCTCCCACCCCCTGCTCAGGCGCCTCGGCTGCCAACACACAGAAGTTTCAGTTTGAGACGCAGCAGATCTCAACAGTACTCAGTACGGTACAGCAGCTACTAACCAATCACGCGATCAGCGCAGCACAAAATACAACTTTAGCTCCGAGTGCCATATCACCTTATCTCCAGTTTAATGAAAACGAGTGGTTGCAACGGTATGAAGCCCACATAACTGCTCACAACGTGCCAGGTACTGTGAAACTGCATTACTTTTTGTCGACGATAGGAAGTGCAGTTTTTCACCTCATTCAGAAATTGTTCCCTACGCTACTCCGAGTGAACTTTCCTACCATAAGGTTCTAAATTCTCTAACTAATTATTACTATCAGCAAGTGAATATGGTGGCAGCTAGGTACCAATTCTTTCGTTGCAAGAAACGGTCAAACCAAACTTATTATGGGTGGGTAACATACACTCCTGGAAATGGAAAAAAGAACACATTGACACCGGTGTGTCAGACCCACCATACTTGCTCCGGACACTGCGAGAGGGCTGTACAAGCAATGATCACACGCACGGCACAGCGGACACACCAGGAACCGCGGTGTTGGCCGTTGAATGGCGCTAGCTGCGCAGCATTTGTGCACCGCCGCCGTCAGTGTCAGCCAGTTTGCCGTGGCACACGGAGCTCCATCGCAGTCTTTAACACTGGTAGCATGCCGCGACAGCGTGGACGTGAACCGTATGTGCAGTTGACGGACTTTGAGCGAGGGCGTATAGTGGGCATGCGGGAGGCCGGGTGGACGTACCGCCGAATTGCTCAACACGTGGGGCGTGAGGTCTCCACAGTACATCGATGTTGTCGCCAGTGGTCGGCGGAAGGTGCACGTGCCCGTCGACCTGGGACCGGACCGCAGCGACGCACGGATGCACGCCAAGACCGTAGGATCCTACGCAGTGCCGTAGGGGACCGCACCGCCACTTCCCAGCAAATTAGGGACACTGTTGCTCCTGGGGTATCGGCGAAGACCATTCGCAACCGTCTCCATGAAGCTGGGCTACGGTTCCGCACACCGTTAGGCCGTCTTCCGCTCACGCCCCAACATCGTGCAGCCCGCCTCCAGTGGTGTCGCGACAGGCGTGAATGGAGGGACGAATGGAGACGTGTCGTCTTCAGCGATGAGAGTCGCTTCTGCCTTGGTGCCAATGATGGTCGTATGCGTGTTTGGCGCCGTGCAGGTGAGCGCCACAATCAGGACTGCATACGACCGAGGCACACAGGGCCAACACCCGGCATCATGGTGTGGGGAGCGATCTCCTACACTGGCCGTACACCACTGGTGATCGTCGAGGGGACACTGAATAGTGCACGGTACATCCAAACCGTCATCGAACCCATCGTTCTACCATTCCTAGACCGGCAAGGGAACTTGCTGTTCCAACAGGACAATGCACGTCCGCATGTATCCCGTGCCACCCAACGTGCTCTAGAAGGTGTAAGTCAACTACCCTGGCCAGCAAGATCTCCGGATCTGTCCCCCATTGAGCATGTTTGGGACTGGATGAAGCGTCGTCTCACGCGGTCTGCACGTCCAGCACGAACGCTGGTCCAACTGACGCGCCAGGTGGAAATGGCATGGCAAGCCGTTCCACAGGACTACATCCAGCATCTCTACGATCGTCTCCATGGGAGAATAGCAGCCTGCATTGCTGCGAAAGGTGGATATACACTGTACTAGTGCCGACATTGTGCATGCTCTGTTGCCTGTGTCTATGTGCTTGTGGTTCTGTCAGTGTGATCATGTGATGTATCTGACCCCAGGAATGTGTCAATAAAGTTTCCCCTTCCTGGGACAATGAATTCACGGTGTTCTTATTTCAATTTCCAGGAGTGTATTTGCAGGTTATGACGAGGAAATGTAAATTCAAACGTGTTTGTGATGCTTTGTATTCAGACTTTATGTGCTGTGATGTGAACGTGTACAATGCAGCTAATGTCAGACTTAGAGAACAGATTTTGAAACAGTCATATCCATAATTTCATCATATTCTCGATCAGTGTCATTCAGGTGCCATAGCAGCCGATAAATTTGGGCAACCACCAATTTGTCGGGTTAAGTCGTCCCTTGCTTACGCCCGGCCCAGTAGGCTGTAGGCAGCGCCACGCCGCGTAAACAGTTCTCTAAACAGGCGAACAGAATTAAATCATGCCCCTGGTGCTATTCACGACACAAACACCAAGACTGCCTGTCCAGATAGGCACAGTATTACTCTTGTGGCAAGAGAGGTCACTTACAATCCGTATATTTGCAAACATACATAATAATTCTGCCCACGCACAAGACCCTTATAATCAATGCAGTGTATTCAAAGCCTGCTGCAGGCATTCGTAAAACTAGCAAGCAAACAGTTTCTTCAGTGCTACACCAGTCCAACAAACTTTTTGCTCATATGAATAATAGTGGAAAACGTGTGAAATTTCTGTTGGACACGGATGCCTCTGTTACATTGTTGAATCGTAACACACATGAACTGTGAGACTCCCCACACCTGTCTAAAACTAGCGCGCACCTGACGGCTTATAATGGACAAGACATTCCCGTTCTCGGAAAATGTACTTTGCCTGCCATGAATCGCTAGTATACGCGAACTGTGACTTTCACTGTGCTACAATCACACGATTATGAGAACATATCTGGCCTTGATTCGTTTGAATTGTTTGGCTTTCAAATTCAGGACAATGTGTTGTCAGTGACTGCGTTCAATGCCAAAGACAGTGTAGCTAGCTTGCTGAAAGAATTCCCTGAACTCTTTCCTGAAGGTTTAGGCAAGGCTAACAGTTTTGTTACACATATTCCAGTGAAAGACAATGCTCAGCCAAAATTTTGCCGGGCTAGAACTGTTCCCATTGCATTATTGTACAAACTCGCTGCTGAATTGCAAGACAGTGCAGCTATTTCGCCCATACAGGCTAGTCAATGGGCGAGTCCACCGATTTTGTTCCCCAAACCTTCAGGTCCCATTCTCTTCTGCGTTGATTTTAAGTCTATAGTCAACCTGGAAACTGTGATTGATACTTATCCATTGCCACGCCAGGGGATCTCATGGACAGAGTAGACGCTGGTCGCTACTTTTCTAAAACTGATTTGCGCGACGCATATCTTCAAATACCACTCGATGAAGAATCTCGAAACGTGTGTGTTGTGAACACTCATTCGGGCTTCCGCACTCGCCATTTTCCAAATAATTTGGAACAGCTACCTACTCAAGTACCAAACTGTTCAAATTGTTTGGACGATATTGTCATAGCAGGTCGTACAGCTGAAGAACACATTGCAAATTGCTGGATCATTTATCTGATGCAGGATTAAAGTGCAGACTGGACAAGTGTGATTTTTTTAAAACCTGAGTTGCAGTATCTTGGTCATGCCATAACAGTCAACATGTACATCCTCTTCAGTCACATGTATTAGCCATACGTGACCTGCCCGTTCCTCGCAATATCACAGAATTGCAGTAAGTCTTAGGGAAAATGAACTATTGTATTCGGTTCATACCGAATGCTACACAAATCGCAGCTCCATTGCATCACTGGCGTCGCAAGAACGTCCTCTTTGTTTGGACAGATGAATGCCAAGAAGCTTTTCAAAAACTTAAAGATGCATTGCTCAGTGATTGATGCTTGATTCACTTTGATCCTGACAAACCAGTTGTGTTGCAAGTTGACGCTTCCTCTTACGGAATCGGTGCAGTGCTTTCGCATAGATTTGGTGATCAAGACAGGCCTGTTGCTTTCGCATCAAAAGTGTTGTCCTAAACTCAGAGTAACTAATAATAAATAGAAAATATGGCAGATAATTCTACTTAGTAACGGATCAAAAGCCATTGCAGTCCTTGCTTCATCCGATGAAGCCGGTTCCTGACGAACTGCCCAAAAATTGCAAGGATGGGCTTTGTTGTTGTCTCAATACCAGTACGAGATTGTGTATCGTCTGACAGCTGAACATGGTAATACGGACGCACTTTCACGTCTTCCGATTGGCCCTGATACAGACTTTGACGCTTGTGCTGCATCGTGTTGTCACATCGATGCTCACGTTTCTGAATTGCTTCAATGCTTTCCTCTGAACAAAAAGAAAGTTGCACAGGCCACTGGAGCTGATTCAGATTTGAACATTTTGCTCAAATATATTCGCACATCTTGGCCTCGCTCATTGCATAGCATAAATAACTCTGTAGTGATCCGATACTTTGCACGTCGGCATAGCCTCGCTATACAGGAATTTGTGATTTTTGTTCAAAATGACACTGGAAAGTCACCTGTGTTGATCCCCAAAGCTTTGCAAAAAGAAGTGTTGCAGTTAGTTCATCAAGAACACTGGGGGATTGTTCGTACGAAACAATTAGCGCGTCGAAACTGTACTTGGCAGGATATCGACACCCAAATAGGGCAAATGACGTCACAGTGTCACGCATGTGCGGAAAATCAGTCCGCTCCGCCACAGAAATTCTCTGCTTGGCCTAAGTCGCAATCACCAACGGTAACGTGTGCACACAGACTTCGCAGGACCTTTTTGGAACATTCGTTGGTTGATTGTGGTAAACTCTTATAGCAAGTTTCGTTTTGCCGTCAATGAACTCGACAACGTCACCTAGCACAGTTCAGGCGTTGTCCTCTATTTTTTGCCTCGAAGGTTTACCTAAAATCATAGTGTCGGACAACGGCCCTCAGTTCACGTCACAGGAATTTCCAACATTCTGTTTATGGATGTAAATAGTGCACCGTTCCATCCACAGTCAAACGGCGAAGTGGAACGTTTTGTCAGAACCTTCAAGCAACAAATGGCTAAGCTTCACACTGCACGCATCAGGGATCAAGAATTTCAACTGTTTCTCGCCTCCTCCCCGTTCGCATCCACGAGATGGGCCATCGCCGGCAGAACTGCTCAACGGCCGCCGCCATCGGACACTGATCCATCTGCTCCACGCTCCTCAGCATCCGGCGCCGTAGGAGGGCCGCAAGCATCGCTTCGCGCCGCGTAATATTGTGTTTTTCAGAGTTTTTAACGAGAACAGACAGTGGGCACGGAGCGAGATCGTTCGTCGACTTGGTGCATGCATGTATCTCTTTACAGGCCCAGACGGATTGCAGCGCAGACGTCACAATCAAATTCGGCATTGTCATGTGCACAGTGATCCTTCTGTATCTCTTCCCCCAGATCAGATTCACGGATCCCGAGGACAGCGCGGCCACAGCAGCCGCCAGAGGGTGTCATCACGACACCGCGGGACGACCCCATGGAGACAGATCCTTCGCCTCCTCCGCCTCCTCTCGTCCTACTGATCGAGCTGGACCCGCCCACGCCGCAGCAGCCGACGCCTTCTACATCTTCGTATGGGCCTCAGGAGGTGGAAGCGTACCCTTCTGGACGTTTTCTGGCAGATGTTTCCGCCAGGGCGAAGGCCGGATGGCGGGGTACGACCGGAAGTCTGACGTGTCCCCCCCCCCCCCAGCCACAACTTCCGGTCCCTCCGAGCGCCCACGCTCCTGCCTCCCCCGCCGTTGTCGTGTGGCTGTGAGGTGACATCAGCCAATCGCACACTGACCGATTCCCTCTCCAGGACGACAACGCGACAGCAGCGGCCTCTATCCGAAGAGGACTTAAGCGCTGCGACCGACTGGTGACGACCCACTTGAATAGCAGCTTCAAGACTTGAATAGGAGTGTCAACTATAGTTATTTCGCTTGTACTTTCTGTGAAGCCCAGACTTGGAATTGTTTATACTGAAGAAGATTAATTATTTCGTGTTCAGCCCTTGCTTGCGACACATCTGTGTAATTGCAAAGTTAAGTATTGTATCTTTTAATTTTGAAATAAAACTCATTAATAAAATTTGTTTGAATGTTTTGTCTAGCGAACCCGTTACATAGGATTCCTAGACTCTACATATTTCACGACGAGCATTGAGACATAATAAAATGAATACAGCAATATCGCATTTTTTTGTCGCTAGGTTAGAACAGCGACGTTGCTCTGTGCCTAGTTTTCGTCTGACGCAGTACGCATTGTTTCTCATGGGGGAGTAAACAAGAATACTTCCATTTCTTTTGCACTGGGCGAAATTTGTATGTTTTTCATCTGAAACGTGTAATAACGTGAAACTCACTCCAGATATCATTCCTTCTTTAATGGAACACGTTTGGAGTTGTGTATTTTACATTAATTAAGCTTCCATGATGCACAAAACCGCTCCAGCTGTATTTGACAAATCCTTTATTTGGATAAAACCGTACACACGACCCGGGTTTCAGGATACAAATCCCATCTTCGAGGCTACAAAAACAAGGAAAACAAATAGGGTTCAAATGGTTCAAATGGCTCTGAGCACTATGTGACTTAACTTTTAAGGTCATCAGTCCCCTAGAACTTAGAATTACTTAAACCTAACTAATCTAAGGACATCACACACATCCATGCCTGAGGCAGGATTCTAACCTGCGACCGTTGCGGTCGTGCGGTTCCAGACTGTAGCGCCTAGAACCGCTCGGCCACCCAGGCCGGCAACAAATAGGGATTTCCATATAAATGTATTAGGTTATACCTTGATTGCATAAGAGGAAGCCGTAACAGCCATGTAAAAAATCCAATAAATTTATCAAGTAGCATGGGAAATCCCATGCAGGTGAGGCATGCTACTTGATAAATATGCTGGATCTTTTACTTGATTGGTACGACTTTCTCATACGCAATCAAAGTATAACCTGATATTCACATTCGTATGGGGCCTTTTAATGTTAATACATTTTACGGAGCATCCCCCTCAATTTTCCTTGTTGTTGCTGTGGGATTTACATCCTGAGACCCGGGTCGTGAGTACGATTGTATCCAAACAAAGGATTTGTCAAGTACTACTGGCGCAGATTTGTTCATCATGAAAAAAAAAAATTAGCAACAGTTGTGGATGTCCTACAAAGAGTGTATTATGCAATTAATCTTCGTCTTACATCCTGACCAGTCTCACAAAACATAGCTTCGTTAAAGGCCATCTGATTCTGACAGTCGGTCATAACGCCTTGTCAGTGCTACATCTATATCTACATGGATACTCTGAATATCACATTTAAGTGCCTGGCAGAGGATTCGTCGAACCATCTTTACAATTTTCTATTATTCCAGTCTCGTATACCGCGCGGAAAGAACGAACACCTGTATCTTTCCGTACGAGCTCTGATTTACCTTATTTTATCGAGGTGATCGTTTCTCCCTATGTAGGTCGGTGTCAACAAAATATTTTCGCATTCTGAGGAGAAAGTTGGTGATTGGAATTTCGTGAGAAGTTTCCTTCGCAACGAAAAACGCATTTGTTTTAATGATGTCCCAAATCCTGTATCATTTCAGTGACGCTCTCTCCTATATTTCGCGACAATACAAAACGTGCTACCCTTCTTTGAACTTTTTCGATGTACTCCGTCAGTTCTATCTGGTAAGGATCCCACACTGCGCAGCAGTATTCTAAAAGAGGGCGGACAAACGTAGTATAGGAAGTCTCCTTAGTAGTTCTGTTACATTTTCGAAGTGTACTGCCAATAAAACGCAGTCTCTGGTTAGCCTTCCCCACAACATTTTCTGTGTGTTCCTTCCAATTTAATTTGTTCGTAGTTGTAGTTCCTAGGCATTTAGTTGAATTAACGGACTTTAGATTTGACTGATTTTTACTACGAACTGTGACTTCTCTGACAGGAAATCACAAATCCAGTCATACGACTGAGACAATACATACATACAAATACACAGAAATACAATACATAGAAATATTCTAAGAGCAATGTCAACATTCGGAAAGACGGACCGTAACCTCTCTTTTCGTAAGAATTTCCTCATTTCGACTGGTAATTACTAATCTCAAAAGATTTCGATAGCTCCGCGAAATGTACACATTCACTATGGAAGGAAGGCTCTAAATTTGTGTCATATGACGCTTGGAGTTTTGCTGCACATTCAGCAATATCGTCAGGTGAACCGTTCTTAAGGCTACTGAAAACTGTGAAGGAGTCCAACGGTGTTCTGTAGCTTTCCTTCTTCCTCTAATTCGGCGTACAAGTTGTCGAGTACTGAGAGAAATGTTTCGACTATAAATTTTTCTCTTCCGGGTAGAAAACCGTCTTCAGAGTCAGCTTCTTCGTCATCATAAAGTTTGCGCTTTCGTGATCTTTTACAGGTGTATTCATAGTCTATATCAGTCTCAGTCTCCATGGATTTATTTTCATTATAGTCGAACATGCCACGAATAGATGCAATAAATCCTACAAGTGATTCCTATAATTCATGCACTATTTTAGTATCAATATTTACACTTTGCAATTTCAGATTTACATTATTAAATCTCTGGAGTATGTCCTTCCAAACTGTCGTCATGAATACTGTTTCTAGTCTGCTGAGTTGATTCAATACAGCTGAAGCCTCATTTCGCACAAGTGGTTTTTCAAACGTATTATTGGCAATATGTGTGAGGACATTGATAACGCCCTCCCAGTTTTCATATAGACTTACACACGCTTCCTCTCTTGCTGACCAACGTATTTTCGATAAACTTTTTACCGTTTTGCTACATGGTTTCATGAAAGAAAGAAGTTTATCCCGGCGCTGTGCAGAAGCAGAGGAAAAATTATAAGGGTTTTGCACTAAATTGAAAAATGAACGTGCTTCTGAACAACAACCTGCAACACTAGTGCCGACTAAATTCAAAGAATGTGCTGCACAAGACACATAATGCGCTTTCGGATTTCATTCTTTAATGCGTGCCAGCAAACCAGTGTAACTTTGTGACATATTGCTTGCGTTGTCATATAACTGGTCTCTACAGTCAGTAATATCAATGGAATTTGTAGCCAGGACTTTTAGTTCGGCCTCAGTTAAGTTTTCGGACTTGGGTTCCGGGTTTGGTAAAAACAGAAGGAAATGTTCAACAGGTTCACCATTCTCGTTCACATATCTTAATATGAAAGATGATTGATCAATATGTGAAATTTCTGCAGTATAATCTACTAGTATAGAGAAATATTTTGCCTGTTTTATTACACTTATGTTAATTCTTTTTATTCGTTCAGAAAGGAGCTCTATTATTTCATCACAGATTGTTGAAGAAAGATAACTTGTATATCCCTGCCCTGGATTTCCATATCGTTCAATGTGCTCTGCGAGAAAAGGATCAAACTCGGCTATAAGTTCAAGAGACATCTTATATTGACCATTACGTAATGAATGGAATGTTTCAACGTATTCACGTAGGGGAAGTCCACGACTTGTTAGCTTCTTCACTACTGCAAACACCCTTTTCACACACTGCACCAGTACATTTTTTCTTTCTCGACATATGACTCGAAATGGTTATCTATTGTTCCGAGTGACTTTTTTCTGATAACTCAGAATTTTTGTGTTCAAGTGAATTCTCATGATGAAATAAAATATTATAAATATTTTTCTAACCTGCAGTACCTTAGTAGCAATCGCGACGTTACCTCCGAACAATTTACATGGTGCACAAAAAACAGCACCGGTGCTACAGGAGTATACTAGAAAATCACACAAAGTTGGTTCACCATTTAAAAGTTATTGCTAAAATACATTTTTGTTCAAATATCTGGTTTTATCGCCTATTGATCTTCTTGAATTAGAAAAATCACTGTCACAATTTTGATTAATGCCACGTTGTAAGTGAATGTCGATTGTTGATTCATTGACACACCATTCTGCAGGACCATCAATAACGAGGTTATTTCTTTTTATAATGTCTGACTCGACACTTAGTTTTTCGTGAAACTCGAAATCAGGAACAATTTGCTTTTCTGCATTTTTAACTTGTGTTTCGTCTGTATTTACTTATTCTACAACAGCTGCAGTGCCAGAAATATCATCCGTACTACTTGAACTCGAGGTCGAACCAGCAACATTTTTTGCGAAAAATTTATCTACTCTGCCAAGCGTTTTTAGAACAATCGCTTCTAGTTCTCGCCTTTCCTTCGATAATTTCCGAAACGCCGCCCCACTTAATTTTGCACGTTTGCCTCTTTCACTGTTATTCGTGTTAAGGCACTTACAAAATTGTCAACCAACAGTCAAAACAAAAGACAAAAATTTGTGAAAGGAAAGTAAGGAAAACTGTATCCAGTTCCAATCGTACTACACTGCACATGAGGACAAATCTTTTTGCTTTAAACATGGCACACGAGCACAAAGATGTTTCCCTTAAACACACAGCGATGAACTGACCAACTCGGATTACTCGACGTAACTGTGCTAGGAAAGAACGACAATTCAGAATAATTTAATTTCATTGTCGCCTTTTTCTCTATTGTCAGTGAACAGTGGAAGCGCACCTGCCGGCTGGAATTCGTCTCGTAAAGAAAACAGGACAGTCCTTTTTTTGGGCTTCTGTTTCCCGCGTCGCCGGAATTTTAACCGAGACTAAATATGTTCTGAATAGTCTTCACACTTTCTAATTTAAAAAACAAATAATTTTTGCAGTTTCTTACAGTGAGGTGTGCTGGATCGACTCTTATCCCACTTATTCTTATAATACTTTAGTGGTTTCTGTGGGCAGAGAAGACAGACTACAAAGTTCAAGTAGCCATGTTGGCAGTTGATGTGGTTGTGTCCTTTGTGTGAACACTGCTGTTACGTCTACACGCAAATGCACCTTTTGTTCCAACATAAAATAAAAATAGCCTTTCTTTGAAGAAAAAAAGCTTAGTTAAGAAGTTTAATATAAAATTTGCAGTGCCACGTACTATTCGATTGCACAGAGTTAGGTTGTTTTTGGGGAAGGAGACCAGACAGCGAGGTCATCAGTCTCATCGGGTTAGGGAAGGACGGGGAAGGAAGTCGGCCGTGCCCTTTCAAAGGAACCATCCCAGCATTTGCCTGGAGCGATTTAGGGAAATCACGGAAAACCTAAATCAGGATAGCCGGACGCGGGATTGAACTGTCCTCCTCTCGAATGCGAGTCCAGTGTGCTAACCACTGCGCCACCTCGCTCGCTTGCACAGAGTGGGAACTTTGATATCGTGCAGGCTGTAGCACAATAAATGAGACAAACGAAAGTTGGTATTTTCTTCTTTTTTCGTCAAAAAAGTAGCTAAGTAAATGAATAAATAAAATTTGTAAACTGTTGTGAAGTGTATTTCACACATTATTAGATATTCTGCTCATGTTCTGTTCGTATAAATATATGTTTAAAAATTTAAAACATTCCCAGTATCAACATGTTTTGTTAAATGAGTGTCATTAAATCAAGGCTCAGGTGTTGAAGACCACAGAGCTTTCACATTAATTACAATAATGGACGGGTGACTTGATTCTTCCCTGTAATTTCTGCAAGAAATTTAAGTAGAGTCGGGTTTTACATACTGAGGCCCACACATGTTACAGTATTTAAAAAACTGCTGATTACTTTATCAGAGCTTTCCAGGGGTCCCGGTATTTTCACGGAGAAAATGCGGTAGGTTTGAGTAGAAGCCGACAACATTCACGGAATAATAACGTTTCAAACATTTTATTGTAGATTGCCGTGCTGACAGCTTACTTCAAAATATTTCGAACAATCATGAAGATAATAGCAGACAGAAACCCAATGTTAAATTTCCACTAATTCACCAAGTAAACTATGTATATTTCGAAGCTTGTACTGTCGAATTTCGTTCTTAAGGCTTATTTAAACTAGCAACTTGTTTAACAATACTAAAATTTTTCTCGTTTGTACGAGCAATTATTTTAAAACGTAAAAGTATAAAATGAGTAGAGAGCAAAAAATGTGGCCCCCCTTAAGGTGCCGCCCCTAGGCCCATGCCTAGTGGGCCTATATGTAAATCCGCCACTGGGTTGGCAACCCTGCACATGCCTGTGTTTAATGTGTAACTGCCGGAAATTTCATTGTTGTGTGTCTGTTAGTTATTATTAAATGCTGGATTTGAGTAGAACGTTGTGTCGCACAGTTTGCCAATTTCGAGATGGCATAGTTAGAGGAGTGACGCGTTTGCTTTAAATTTTGCGTGAAACTCGCGGAAACCTTTACAGAGACTCACCAAAAGATGCTGGAAGCCTACGGTGATGAGTGCTTAAGCAGTACTCGGTGTTATGAATGGTTCACGATGTTTAAAAATAGCCGGACGGAAGTTAAAGATGACCCTCGTTCAGGAACGCGTTCGACGTCTACCGACGACGCTCATGTCAGGAACTTCAACGAAATTGTGCGTGCGAATAGAAGACCGACTGCCCGAGAGATTGCAGAAGAATGTAACATTTCTCTTGGATAATATCATGAAGTCCTGACACAGCATCTTGGAGTGCATCGTGTTGCCGCTAAGTTCGTTGCACTGCTAGTGGGTCAAGAGCAGTAAGACCTTTGTCTCGCAATCTGTGAAGAGCTTTTGGATCGCTATAATGAGAACGAAATGTTCCTTAAGAGAATCATAACTGGTAATGAGACGTGGGTCTACGGTTATGATGTTGAGATCAAGGATCGGGAAACCTTTTCCAAGACCAAAGAAAGCTCGTTAGATCAGGTCAAATGTCAAAGTCATGCCGATAGTTTTCTTTGACTTTGAAGGGTTCGTTCACCATGATTTCGTGCCACAGGAAAAAACTGTTAATCGATGGTATTACCGAGACATGTTACGGCGCTTGCGAGAAACTGTGAGAAGGAAAGAGCCGGAAATGTAGCGACACAATTCATGGCTCTTGCATTACGATAACGCACCCTCACATTCATCCCTTTTGGCGAGTGACCCTTGCAGAAAAACAAAATCACTGCGCTGCCTCGTCCTCCGTACTCTCCAGCCTCGGCCAATGTGGACTTTTTTTTTTGTTTCCGAAGTTGGAAACCCCGCTGAAAGGAGGAAGATTTGCAACAACAGACGAGGTAAAAGAAAATTCGCAGACGGCGCTTCGTGCGACGCAGCAGGGGGCTACCAAGATTTGTTTCCGGAAGTGGAAACGTTGCTGGGAGCGGTGTTCAATTGTGAAGGAGAGTATTTCGAAGGAGACCATGCGCAATAAGTAAAAGGTAAGCGTAGAAAAATTTTGTGGACGAAATTTTTCAGAATTTTTGTAACACGCCAAGTCGCGCCTAGTCTTTCACTCCTGCACGCTACAGTCAGAGAGAACAAGTCTCCGTGCAGGAAGCGCCACAGTTCTCAGACTCGTCATTTGAGGAAACCACAGCGGGAACGAAGGAAAGCCGTTAGCACCAACGAGTAACTCGTTGGTTAGCACTGACGTACCAACGGCGCCTTTATTTGTGACGCATGCAAGCCGCAACGTTTAGTCCCGCATTCGCTCCGTTACGAATCTCTTGCAGACCAGCTGCTACGATAGAGAGCCCTGCTCAACATGGAATCTGCAGACAAGCACACTCAGATCAGTTTTGAAGGGAAGTTAGAAAACAAGCACTGTAAAAATAACTGAGGGACTGAGTTTAAATACCCTGTCGAATAATCTGAGTAGGTTATTGCATAAACAAAAAATTTTGGGTGAGATGCAATTGCCAAAGCAACAGTAAAGCAGTGTCTAGCAAGAACAGAAGAGATAAATGTGACTGATCTGCGAATCATGGCAAGTCCAGCGGACTGTTTGGGACGTTAAGTCGAGTTTTCTTTTTCCAGGCCACGTTGAAACATGGTAGAAAATTCGCAACATCTTGCTGTTCTTCTGGATTCACCGTCATGACGTTGTGCCCCAACCCAATAGAATCTTTTCTTCAAGAAAAGCTTCTGCTGTTTAATAGAACTGAAAGATCTAAGGCTAAGGACAGCAGCAAGGTCTGAAAACCTGTCTTCCGATTTCTGGTACAACTGTGGAAAATGAAGGAATTAAGTTTTTTACTTCTTGAGTTTCTTTTCTGACCCTCGAACTCAATGCGAAAAATTTGTAGAAAATAAAAGATTCATATATTAAAGTAGAGGTACTTAGCGGAAATCTACAATTGTAGAATAATTAGCGTAACATCTCGATGAAATATTCACATCTTTAATAAAAAACGGAATAAAGAGAGAAAAGGAAAACAAAACTGATGAAGCTGAATTACAATTCCGAGGACAAAGAAAAATCGGAGATGCTACCTTCACAAGTAAGTTCTTAGAGGTATGTTATAGAACATAATTTTAATAGCTTTGCGTTGATGAAAATATTCAAAAAAGATGCACGCATTGAATGGAAGCCACTGCAGTTATACACTTTTCTCCAGCTTCCACATTCTTTACAAACAACATTTTCCAAAACAACACCACCTTTAAGCTATGTACAAATTATTTATTATTTGCCTAGTGTTCGTGACAAGCTTACCATAGAGAATCGTAGACTGACATTAATCACATTCAGTTACTAGTACGTGTACTGCCCAGCAACTGTCAGCGTTAATTTTGTCATAGGGAAACATGAACAACACATTTTAGTGATTACAATATCGAGTCAGTTTTAGAAAGCACTTGCCACTCATCAGTATGACGTTGCACCTTCTCTGGCCTGGGTGTGTGCACTGATCCTGTCGGCAGGGGTGTCACAAAGTCGTTGTTTCCTCTCATGAGGCAAGCTAGCCAACAGCTGTGAAACTTCCACGCTGAAAATTATGAATGACAGTGCTGGAAAAACACTTACGTTATTTGATTTTCAAACAGCTGAGCAAAACTGAACGTGCTCAGACATTTCTCTCTTTACTTATTCCGATCATCACTAAACTGACACACAATATTATTAGCGCAACGCAATCTGACTTTCAATAATCCCTACAAAAGAATGGCCCAGACTAACAATAACCTATACCGTACATGAATCACTTACTCACAAAAACCTTCGTTACTCGAACTACTGCAATACAGCGAACGCCAATACTGCCAGCTAAATAAAAGATTCTAACAACTGAAGGCACTAACTACTGATAGGCATAGTTAGCAAATGAAAGATTTTGATAGAGAACAAACAATGTATTTACCTTAATAATGTTCAAAAGTCATAATACACTCCTGGAAATGGAAAAAAGAACACATTGACACCGGTGTGTCAGACCCACCATACTTGCTCCGGACACTGCGAGAGGGCTGTACAAGCAATGATCACACGCACGGCACAGCGGACACACGAGGAACCGCGGTGTTGGCCGTCGAATGGCGCTAGCTGCGCAGCATTTGTGCACCGCCGCCGTCAGTGTCAGCCAGTTTGCCGTGGCATACGGAGCTCCATCGCAGTCTTTAACACTGGTAGCATGCCGCGACAGCGTTGACGTGAACCGTATGTGCAGTTGACGGACTTTGAGCGAGGGCGTATAGTGGGCATGCGGGAGGCCGGGTGGACGTACCGCCGAATTGCTCAACACGTGGGGCGTGAGGTCTCCACAGTACATCGATGTTGTCGCCAGTGGTCGGCGGAAGGTGCACGTGCCCGTCGACCTGGGACCGGACCGCAGCGACGCACGGATGCACGCCAAGACCGTAGGATCCTACGCAGTGCCGTAGGGGACCGCACCGCCACTTCCCAGCAAATTAGGGACACTGTTGCTCCTGGGGTATCGGCGAGGACCATTCGCAACCGTCTCCATGAAGCTGGGCTACGGTCCCGCACACCGTTAGGCCGTCTTCCGCTCACGCCCCAACATCGTGCAGCCCGCCTCCAGTGGTGTCGCGACAGGCGTGAATGGAGGGACGAATGGAGACGTGTCGTCTTCAGCGATGAGAGTCGCTTCTGCCTTGGTGCCAATGATGGTCGTATGCGTGTTTGGCGCCGTGCAGGTGAGCGCCACAATCAGGACTGCATACGACCGAGGCACACAGGGCCAACACCCGGCATCATGGTGTGGGGAGCGATCTCCTACACTGGCCGTACACCACTGGTGATCGTCGAGGGGACACTGAATAGTGCACGGTACATCCAAACCGTCATCGAACCCATCGTTCTACCATTCCTAGACCGGCAAGGGAACTTGCTGTTCCAACAGGACAATGCACGTCCGCATGTATCCCGTGCCACCCAACGTGCTCTAGAAGGTGTAAGTCAACTACCCTGGCCAGCAAGATCTCCGGATCTGTCCCCCATTGAGCATGTTTGGGACTGGATGAAGCGTCGTCTCACGCGATCTGCACGTCCAGCACGAACGCTGGTCCAACTGAGGCGCCAGGTGGAAATGGCATGGCAAGCCGTTCCACAGGACTACATCCAGCATCTCTACGATCGTCTCCATGGGAGAATAGCAGCCTGCATTGCTGCGAAAGGTGGATATACACTGTACTAGTGCCGACATTGTGCATGCTCTGTTGCCTGTGTCTATGTGCCAGTGGTTCTGTCAGTGTGATCATGTGATGTATCTGACCCCAGAAATGTGTCAATAAAGTTTCCCCTTCCTGGGACAATGAATTCACGGTGTTCTTATTTCAATTTCCAGGAGTGTATATATAATTTTGTGACATCCGAGTAAAAAAATTTCCTTTTGCACTCAGCGATTTTCATACAGAGCACCACGTGGCGTTACCAACATAAAACACTAAACAGCCTACTTACAGCTGCTTTAACTGAATCTTGATATTGTGGATATTGGCACTGGGACAGGGCTGATATCCGAGCTGGCCCCACTTATGTTCTGCCAGGGACGGATGTTAGGAACTTTCTAGCTACAGGAGTACCTCTACCTCACGCATACACTTCACAGAGATGCATTTCCTGTTTGGACGAGCGTTGTCCTGTTGAAAAATGGCACCACGGTACTGTCGCACGAGAAGTAACACGTGCGGATGCAGGATGGCCGTGGCGTAGCACTGTGCCAACAGATTCCCCTCAGTCAGTACCATCAATGAACTGAAGTCACATCCGATGGCACCCCACACCCATAACGCCAGGAGTAACACGGATGTGCCGCCCAGAAACACTAGAAAATGGCTCTGAGCACTATGCGACTTACCTTCTGAGGTCATTAGTCGCCTAGGACTTAGAACTAATTAAACCTAACCAACCTAAGGACATCATACACATCCATGCCCGAGGCAGGATTCGAATCTGCGATCGTAGCGGTCGCTCGGTTCCAGACTCTAGCGCCTAGAACCGCACTGCCACTCCGGCCGGCTGAAACACTGGAGGAATGGGGTGTGTAACCCCTCGTTACAGATCTGGTCTTTCATGAAACTGAGATTTATTCAAACTGCCCATGAACAATTTCCGTATATAAAGCCATGAATTCATATTTTATAGGTGATAAAATGAAATAAAAAAATAATAAGAGCCAATGGAATAGAGTGTTATATACAAAGTACCAAGAAGCTTTATTCGAAGAGTTTCTAACAAACGTCTCTTTTCTTTTACAACCACTATATAAAACCAACGCACCTATCGTTAACGTCTTTAGCGTCAGGGAGTCTTTCTGTTGGAGATTTTAGTGTCCTAGCTTTTAGCGTTTGAGTCCTGAGTATTCGCGCCTCGTAAGTTCATGCGCCACTTCGTGAAACAGTTAACTTCGTTGGAAGCGGGGCTACTTAAAAATAAATTTCTGTTCGTTTAATTTATTGTCGAAAGTACGAAAACTGACAGAACTGAGATAACTGTAATGTCCAGAGAACATCTCAATCGAGAAAAGATCCGCATCATTCACTCCAATTTAAGAACTTCAGTTGTTGCCAAAGCTACTATTCAAACATCGCATCGCAACTTGACTTCGGATAGTAGACCCTGTTTGGACATTTATTATCGAGTTGAGATGGGACCATTCATAGTAGTGAATCACATCAAATAAACTGTGGTAATAAAAACCGAGTTAAGGAAAAACTATAGGGTCGTACGATTTCGAGGACAGTGACAAAATAAGTGACACGTGTATTGGATTACCACTGGACAATAATAATAATAATGTAAGCAGGAGATCCCGGGTTCGAGTCCCGGTCGGGGCACACATTTTCAACATGTCCCCAATGAAGTACATCAACGCCTGTTTGCAGCTAGGGTGTCCATTTTATTATCATTTCATTTCTAGCAAAGCTGCATGGTCATCGACGGTAACTGTTCTTTCGGGAACAGATACTACCGTCATATATAGTTAAAATATGGCTTCCCGGCCATTGACCTTCTTGTGCGAACGCATACGCTATGCCCGAACTCGTACGGGACTAGGTAGATTAATCAGCCACAAGTAATGAGTATTATGGGCAAACATCTATTAGGCGCACTACGAATGTAGTGGTGTGGACATGTTGGGAATGTGGATCTCACGGGGAGCGTGCAAGGGATAAGTCCCTGCAGACGCACTATCCTCTGTGCCCGCGGTGGCTCAGATGGATAGAGCGTCTGCCATGTAAGCAGGAGATCCCGGGTTCGAGTCCCGGTCAGGGCACACATTTTCAACATGTCCCCAATGAAGTACATCAACGCCTGTTTGCAGCTAGGGTGTCCGTTTAATTATCATTTCAATAATAATAATAATAGTGATATAATATTCCACATTAATATTAAAGTGAGTCATTTTCAAAGAACAAGCATCGTGCTGTCTTACATGAACACAGTGTCTTTTGAAGGAATTAATTCGATGTACAAATGCTACACTAACCAAAAATATCAATTCATTTTGAAACCCGAATCGGCCCCCTAATATTGTTAATAAGCATCTTTGGCGGCAACCGCTAAGCAACACAGCTAGCCGGTAGTAACAATTTTAATCTAAACCTATTAGCAAAAGAGACTTTAAAAGATTTGTGTAACTCCGAATATAGCCTCAAATAATGCAAAGAGTGGACATTATTAGCAGATATTGACTGCAATAACAGATTGTGTTGTACCGCTTTGCTTTCACATATCTCGACGACGTGAAGAATACTGGCTGGGCATAGAAAAAGGACATTACGTTTTCGCTGATCGTGGAAGTGCGAGGAGACAGCAATTGGAGGCGCCAAGACCTCTCCCCAGGACGCCACCATACTCGCCGACATTAGTCACCCGGGGTAGTACAGAACCGCGATTCATCGCTAAACACATTCCGACGCCGTTCATCATCAGCAGTTCGTGCTTTCGGGCCATCGCATCACACCACACGCAGCCACCTGTGTTGCGCTGTTAATGGCAGCCTACGGGGCAATTCTTTACTCCGGCCTGCGACTAATGATGCGGGATGATACAGAATGTGGTAAGGAATCTATTACTTCTTCTCGGAGTACAGGTGCGAAGGGCCTACAATATGCTTGGTCCATAATACAGCGATCCTCCCTTGTCAGACGTGGTCGACCGGAACGTTGGTGACGAATATGTCTGCCTTCACGTTCCCAAGCAGTCCAACATCTGTCACATCTGAAAGCCCCACAAATCTGAATTTTGCACAATATGACCAGCAGCCCAAATGGTGAACCGCAATGCGGCCCCATTTCTCTGCCTCGTGATGACTGGGTGTTGTGTGATGTCCTTAGGTTAGTTAGGTTTAAGTACACTGCTGGCCACCGTAAATGCAACACCCTGAAGGAAGCATCCGAATCAAGTGAAATTTACACCATGGGTTTGCAGCGATGAGATATGCAACTGATTAGAATTTCAGCGCAGTCGCAAATCACGCGCGCCTGTGGCGCCACCTCATAGCGCCATTTAAGGCTTGGCGATTTCGACGAGTGTACGTTCGGCACGTGTGTTTACCTTGTGGTTATTTCACAAGACGATCAGTTATGCCTCGTAGATAACAGCGAACATCGTTTGATCAAGTATCCGAGTTCGACAGAGGAAGGATAGTGGCTTACCGAGATTGTGGATTATCATACAGAGAAATCGCTAGTCGTGTTGGACGAAACCAAACAACTGTAATGCGGATATGTGACCGTTGGATGCAGGAGGGTACGACGGACCGACGTGGTCGATCGCATTCACCTCGGTGCACCACTGCACGTGCTGATAGGCAAATTGTGCGCATGGCAGTGACGGATCGCTCAGTGACATCCCGAACCATAGCACAGCACATTGCGTCTGTAACGCATCATCCAGTGTCTGCGCGTACCATTCGACGCCGTTTACAGCAGAGTGGTCTGTCCGCAAGACGTCCATTGCTTCGTCTACCATTGACGCAGAACCACAGACGTCTCCGTCGCCAATGGTGTGATGACAGACGGATGTGGACGGCAGAATGGAATGACGTTGTCTTTACTGACGAGGCACGCTTCTGTCTGCAGCACCACGATGGTCGGATTCGAGTGTGGAGACACCGTGGAGAGAGGATGCTGGACAGCTGCATTATGTACCGCCACACTGGTCTTGCACCGGGTATTATGGTATGTGGCGGTATTGGAGATTACTCTCGCACGCCTCTAGTACGCATTGCCGGTACTTTAAATAGCCGGCGCTACATATCCGAGGTGCTGGAGCCAGTTGTCCTTCCTTACCTTCAGGGCTCGGCCACAGCCATATTTCAACAGGATAATGCGCGACCACACGTGGCACGCATTGTCCAAAGGTTCTTCGGCAATAACCAGATTGAATTGCTTCCCTGGCCGGCTCGCTCTCCAGATCTTTCGCCGATAGAAAACATGTGGTCCATGGTTGCTCAACGAGTGACCCAGATTACATCCCCAGCTGCCACACCAGATGATCTTTGGCAACGTGTGGAAGCTGCTTGGGCTGCTGTACCCCAGGAACACATCCAACGTCTCTTTGACTCAATGCCGAGACGTGTGGCAGCGGTGATCTCCAACAATGGCGGCTACTCTGGCTACTGATTCTGGCAGGAACCACATGTCACAGACGTCTGTAAACGTAATCATTTGATACTTGGTCAACATGTTATCTACAAAATAAATTTTGTTGTGCTACCTCTTGTCTTTCTTGGTGTTGCATTTACGGTGGCCAGCAGTGTAGTTCTAAGTTCTAGGGGACTGATGACCATAGATGTTAAGTCCCATAGTGCTCAGAGCCATTTGAACCAATGCGGCACCATTTCAAGCTCTCCCCTCATGTTATCACAACGGTGTCCCACACGAGTACGCGGCATGTCTCTGTCCTTTACAAAGGTCTCTCAACATCTGACGCTGTTTACTCCCCGCCCTACCAGGCATGATAACAACATTAAACGCGAACAACACTGGCGTACTCTTGGCGCCGTTCTACCTCTAACAGAGAACTGCAACTCTAAATCGTTTACATATCTGCCGACGGTGTCTACTTGTGCGAAATTACATTGACATCCAACCCTGCGTTACGGGTGCATCACACTTTGTCAGGCAGTGTATAACGTCGTAAATACAGGGTAACATGAGAAAATTATATCATATTAGACACTTAGTCACGTTTTGCAAGATTTAGATATTGAAAGCTAGCTTCCTGGATTCAAAGAAAGTTTTTTGGACTGTTAACAACATGAACTTGTACCGACAGTTTGTGCTACTATCGTGTATGGTGAATGCGGGCGTTCTTAACTTCCGAAATCACAGTTTCTTTTCCTTCATATATCCTGTATTACACAGTTCTGCGGAGGTTTTGGATCGCTGGCTGGCTTTTTATCATCAGAATAATGCGTCGGACGATTTCTTTATTACTCGTCAATTTTTTCTAACTAATGAGGTCGACTTCTGAAAAGCTTTTGTAGTGGAATGACTGGTGCAGCGTCGTTTTATCTTTAACGATGCCATCTTCGTAAGTGTATGTGCGCTTCTTTTCCAACCATATCCTGTGTAAGACGCATTCCTTTAATGATCTTAACAGTTGCTCTAGCCGTAGGTACCTCGGCCACATGTTTGCATCCTTTCCTCTTAGATTGCCCCGAAGCTATCATTAGACGGGAGGTCATTATTGAGTCCTTCAAAGACTGAGTCGGTAGCTTCTGTTTGCCAAAGAACAGGTATGTTCTTTGTGAAGTACTCGTTAGCTTTCCTGCTTTCACATTTCTTTTCCGAATCAGAAATGGACGGTAATGGTGTCACTAGAATACTCAAAGCTCGTTTCTCTAAAATATCTTCCTGCATCTTCCGCGTTGTTGGCAATCGTGGTTTCCTTTACGTTCCGTGTGTATGTGTGAAAATATATATGTTTGGCTCGTATGATATATATATATAAAATGCATCTAAATGCAATTATTACCAAAAAATTCAGCAACAATACCTCTCTGTCGTTCAGGAAGTTACAGTCTCACAGTTTTCCTCGATTTTAATAAGTGAGATACAGCAGCGTTCACTAACGATCTTCATTGTTCTAAGTGAAGCTAACGTGCTTTTACCAAACTGTAGCATTGTTAGTCACAATTCTCGTAGATGTACGAGTGTAACGTTGTTCAAATGAAGTGAAAAAAGTGAATATTAACTACTCGTGTATACATACAGGAACACATACAAGAATCATGTTCTGGAGTCTAAACATTTAATATTTTGGTATTAATATGTTCGCGTAGTTCAAATGCATTGATCACGAAAGTCGGCGGTTCTGGTATGGTTACTGTAAAAATAAATAAATAAAAATAAAAATACCGACTCAAAACTTCAGAATTTAAGTAAAAGTATTATTAGTACCGTAAATTCCCCCCCCCCCCCTGCCCCTAACGTCGACTATTCTATGAAGTCACAAGGATGATGAATCTCCAACAGGAAACTAAACAGACTAGGTGGTATTTCTGCCATAAAAAGGTAATAAGAAGGTTTGTGATGCTAGGAGAGTTAAAACAGACATCTAGATAGCCAGTTTGGTCGGAAGGTGTTGAAGCGTCATTTAGCAACTAACAAGCGGGAGACAGGTCAAACCCAAAAAGATGTACCTGCGTTATCAAATGTTTGCCCACCCAGTAATGACAATCTATGCCAGCAATTTATTTATAAACCGATTTGCTTTATTGCGCTACTTCAGCGTCAGGAAAGTTCTGCCAAAGACAGCGAAGCGCTTCAAAATGCGACTATGATAGGTAGCGGTTGTTATACAGTCTGAGAAATAGGACTGTAGCTCCATCCCCTCAGGGTTTGCAATTGCTGCAGTCACTGTCCATGTGTTACCTACGAGGAGTGGATAGTAGGGCAATATAACTAAGATGGCAATCTGAAGAATTTGATTATTAACGAAGATGATGATAGACCAAGGAGTTGTGCCAATTTCATTAGCAAGTCAGGTGTGTCAGTCCAAAAGATTTTATCCTGTCGTAACCCCACTGTTCTCAAGCTACAGCGTTTGTCGAGTGCGTATTTTCTTCGTGTGATATTTCTAAAATATTGCTCCCGGACTGGTCATCTAATGTGTAATTTTTGTTTTCAGATTACTGGAATACTTAAGAGACAAAAATATTCCATTTGGTATGTACCACGTATGAGACCAGCAACGTACTTTCATACCTCAAGAGCAATAATTCCAATTCCAAAAAAGGCATGTGCTGACAGGTGTTCATATTACAGAAACATCAGTCGAATAAGGCGTGGTTGCAAAATTCAACACGAATTATTTACAGAAAGATGGAAAAACTCGGGGAAGATCAGTTTGGCCTTACTGACCCTACAACTTATGTTAGAGGATACGCTGGAGAAGGCCAAACCTACCTTTACAACGTTTGTAATTTTAGAGAAAACTTTCGACAGTGTTGACTAGACTACATACCTTGAGATTCCGAAGATGGTAGGAAGCCTGTACTGCAATCAGACAGCAGTTACAAGAATCGAAGAACAGGAAAGGAAAGTGATACTTGTGAAGGTACAGAGATTTGGTCGTAGCTTATCCTCGATGTTATTAAATCTGTAAATTAGGAAGACTGTAAGTAAAACCAAGCAGAAATATGGAACGGAAAGTACAAGAAGAAGAAGTAAAAACTTTGAAAATTGCCGATGACATGGTAATTCTGTCAGCGATGGCAAAGGACTTGGAAGAATAGTTGAAAGGAATGGATAGTATTTTGAAAAGAGATTGTAAGAGGGATATCAAAAAATGAGAACAGGAGTAGTGGAATGTAGTCGAATTAAGTCAGTAGATGCTGAGGGAACTATATGAGTTTTGCTATTTGGGCAGAAAATAACTGATGTATGCCTAAAAAGACAGAATATAAAATATAAACCAGCAACAGCAAGAAAAGCGTTTTTGAAAAAAAGAAATTTCTTAGCATCGACTGTAAATTTATTCGTTAGGAAGTAATTTCTTAATGTATTTGTCTAGAGTGTCGTCACCTTGTACGAGCGAGAAGTATGGACGACCAACAGTTCAAACACAAACAGAAGATTTTTTTAATACGGTGCTACAGGAGAATGCTGAATGTTAGGTAGATACATCGAATAACTTACGACGAAGCACTAAATTTAGCTGGCAGGAAAGGAAATTTGTGGCATAAACTGACTGAAAGAAGGGTCTGTTGATAGCGCATAGTCTGAGGCATCAAGGAATTGAATTTAGTAATGGAGGAAAGTATGGGACTGGATAATTTTAAAACTGGGCAACCACAGCTAAAACAGTTATACATAATTGGTTGACACTTCATGCAGTGAATTGGTTTTTTTTTCTTATTTTATTTTTTTATTATTTTTTTATGCGGGTGAGATGAAAGTGAATGAAATGTTCAATGGTCCGCTGTAGCTGTATTTGTTCAGGTCACTTATAAACCCACACAACCCGTTTCGCAACTTTTAAGTTGCACCTTCTTGTACAAATATCCATACAAAATAGTTTTTTAAACTAATGCAGTTATCTGGCATATCATAGATAATGAACGACTAGAGTTAAATATGGAGAAAAATGATACTCATCAAGCTAGGAAACTGATGTGGATCGCATACACCCCACAAGAACAGGCTTTTGTATACTTAATAAATGGAACCTCCAAGTTCATACCAAAAGGAAGTTACTTACAAATGCTGTTTCATAAGTTACAGAATGCCGCAGAGTAACAACTGGCATGGTTAGGGAAAGTTTTTAGCACTCCTTAGTTGATAAAAACCAGCATCAGTTCATAAAAAGACCACTGTCAGTGATGAATGCAATGTCTAATACTAAAAAATAGAATTAGGAATCAGACCTGATCCTTAATTAAAAAAAAACAATAAAATAGTAACTCCAACGAAAAATAGATGTGCGCCATCCCCACGTGACGCGGACCAATTGGCAAAAACGGGACTTAGCTATGTTAAAGTCACCTTCCGATCAAAATATGGTCTTGTCGGCCTATGTCAAGCAACAAAATGCCCTTCACAGATGTTATTGAGGGAAGTGCTGGGCCCTATAGTAACTGAAAAATAAAATAAAGTTAGTGATGAAAACTAGTAAATTTAATGCATCGAAATCTACTGAAAATTATTTTAACTGTTATCGGGAAGCCACCAATGACCAAAAGGAAGTAGTGTATGCTGCCGGTCAAACTTTCAAAAGCCGATAAGCTGACGTGTATTTGCCACCAAAATAGCAGGTGACACCATAAACTACAAGCGTCCCGAGTGTTGTCGAAGTGTGTGTTGTGATTGCCATCTGGGTACCGAGATGGTGACGGAAACTAAACTAATGAGGTCAACAAATAAAATAACCATAATAACAAGTTGATATCACACTAGTGCTCTGCTGAGGATTTAAGGTCACTATGCAAACTATTAGTTTCTGTTCTTTGTATTACATAAAACTGAACCTGAATAATACTAAATGTAATAATGATGCCAAGAGGAACTACTTATTTCTGAATTATTGTTTCTGAATGATTAAAACAGAATAAACATAAAATAGAGCAGATGACATCAAAGTGGACCAATAGTGGGAATAAACGTGAACGTTAACATAAAAAGGCTGTAATAAGCTAACCTATAGATTATATGTTGAGATGCCTAACTTCAAAAACTTAAATAGTCAAAATTGGCCAATAAAGCTCAGTGCCTTAACTCTATTTGATTACTGAGGGAATTATCAGGGAGCTGTCTTATGAACTTTATTACATATAGTTTTTTAAGCACGTTTAAAACAGATCTGCTTCAAACCAGTCTTCGAATGCAAGACCATAATAACAAGTTGATATCCCACTATTCTGTTTGAATTAAAAACGCAATGTCTGCTAAGATAACCAATTGAACAGGGTGTAAAATGATGATTGTCAATTTATCCTTTAACTTTTTACATGAGTTCGTTATGTTACCTGACCATTTACTAAGCCATTAGGGTTTGTAAACATTTGTTTGTATTTTTGTTGTGTTGTAATTTAAATCAGAGGTACCTGAACAGTTCCAACGGTATCTAATACATAACTGATCCTAATACGATCTAGCCTCCTTCTAGTCTGTTTCTATGATAACTTCTGTCATTCCCCACCTGACCAGGTATGTTTTTTAATCTGCACAAACTTCCGACAGAGAAGAGAAAAAAATCTAGGACAGTAGTTAACCAGCAGAGCAGCAAGCTACGTATTTAGCTTTTTCTTTTTTTCTTAGTTTAATTCTTAAATTCAACTCGTTTTTTGTGTGTATGAGTTGCAATCTCGTGGTTTAATAACTGTAAAGTGTAGATGCGCGCACTGCAGTGCAACTGTCATTTCTTTTGAATAGTCAGCTACACAGCTCAGTGCCGGCCGCGGTGGTCTCGCGGTTCTAGGCGCGCAGTCCGGAACCGTGCGACTGCTACGGTCGCAGGTTCGAATCCTGCCTCGGGCATGGATGTGTGTGATGTCCTTAGGTTAGTTAGGTTTAAGTAGTTCTAAGTTCTAGGGGACTAATGACCACAGCAGTTGAGTCCCATAGTGCTCAGAGCCATTTGAACCATTTTTTTACACAGCTGAGTAACGCGTCAGCCTCCGTTGGTGGCACATTAGGAAGGTAGCAAGTTACATATTTAGCTTATTGCGTGTGTTTTCATTGTAAATTCTTAAGTTAATAGTACTAAGATGGATGTGCTGGCTATCTGCGGACACAGGAGGAGCTGGCCACAGTTTTGCGAACAGCTCAATATGCTTTCGGCTACCGTTAGTCACTGTCTCGAGCTGTAGCGGTGGCAGAGGATCTGGCAAGCCACATGGGACAACTCAGATGTCGCTTGTATTGACCACTGGCTCTGCTCCCGAGACACCTTGCAATGTACATGAGATGGTGGACCTGCCTGTACCTCAGGGTGAGTGGTGAGTGAGAACACGTTTGAGTCACTCCAGCTGGAGAGTCAATGTGGAGGTTGCCCATCTGGCCTTGGTCATTCAGCGAGTGGACAGATGGTCCTCCTTCAGCAGGGTCTAGGCAGGTACATGGAGGGAGAAAGGTTTGCAACTTGCCAGAAGCTCCAATGTTAGGCACATTACGGAGCCCCTTAGGGAAATAACGTCGAAGGCTGGAAAGAAATCCAGTGTGCACTCGCTTAGTTTGCCGGGAGCCTCATCCAAGACGTGGAAGGGGCCCTGCCTGCAGCTATCTAGCGTACGGGGTGCAATCATCTGCAAGTTGTGGCTCACATTGTTACCAATAACGTCTGTCGCTTGGGTTTTGAGGATATTCTGAGTTCGGGATTACTAAAATGTCCGATTCTACCCATCTGCTTAGATGCATGACGTCATCAATATGGCGGAAATGGCGATTCTAAGCGTCTCCAATATGGCGCCTATGACGTCACTATGTACACATGGCAACAAACACGAAAATACATATAAATAAGACAATAACATCTCCCTCCAAAAGTACAGTCAAACTAATGGGACAACCACGGGAAAATTGGGGTTTTAGAGTGGGTGCGAGCTAGCATCCCAAAGATGTTCAGGCTCAGATGGGCTTCCTCTTCGTCGAAATGCCTTGGCTCAAACTAGTCTACGGGTTGACCCACACGTGTCGCGTTACACGCCCTAAATTAGACACTTGTGACCCTGTGGTTAAATTGTTTGGCTCATGGCAAGTTTGCGAAATTATATGGAACATATAACAACAGTTTCGATTTGGTTAGAATAATGTTTATTCATAAAGCAAACTAATAGCGAAAGTGGTCGTATTTAGAAATACTATTACACTCGAGCGCATATCCATTTGACACAGTTCGATCATTCACAATCTCATCGCGAATTACAAGTCCAGTACTCCGCCTCGTTAACTGCGCGAGTTAGAGTTCACACCAGGCGCGCGGCTGCTCACCGGTCAGACAATAAGTCCCGCGATACCAAACAACGCGAAATTTTCAAGTCATTTCACTTCCTAGCCACCTAAAGACCGATCGTCCGCTTTTTCGTCTCCACCAACACTGTCCCTCTGCCCGTCCACGGCCGCGTTTCCCGAGCACCAAACATCTTCGTTCAACTGACTAGGACAGTTCCCTTTCCTGAAGCCATCCATCTGATAGGCTACAGCTTATTCTACATTATTTTACATTTTAACATATTTAAATAATCAAAGCTTGACCACTTCACATTCTAAATAAAGTAACAATAATATCCACTATACAGGGTGACTCACTAACTACTGCCACCTAGAATAACTCGAAAAGTATGATAGCAGATGTAAAGTTTGTGGGACAAATGTTACATGAGACAATGAGGGCCATAATATGACGTTTGTTTTTTGTTGCTAGGTAGGGTCGCATCAGAGATATGAAGGTCAACTTTGTTTTCCTAAATGGGACGCTATAGTTTGGTACTTATTTTCTAATTGCGGCTATCGAGACGTATCCAATGATGTATAACATTAAGGTCTTTGAAGGTCAAAAAGGTGCCATGAACGTTCATTTACAGAAGGTCTTTGAAGTGATCACCATTGGTATCAATGCAGTGCTGCCGTCTTATCATGGATTGAGTGGTATGAAACTTCCTGGCAGATTAAAACTGTGTGTCCGACCGAGACTCGAACTCGGGACCTTTGCCTTTCGCGGGCAAGTGCTCTACCATCTGAGCTACCGAAGCACGACGCACGCCCGGTACTCACAGCTTTACTTCTGCCAGTATCTCGTCTCCTACCTTCCAAACTTTACAGAATGTTCGCAGGAGACCTTCTGTAAAGTTTGGAAGGTAGGAGACGAGATACTGGCAGAAGTAAAGCTGTGAGTACCGGGCTTGAGTCGTGCTTCGGTAGCTCAGATGGTAGAGCACTTGCCCGCGAAAGGCAAAGGTCCCGAGTTCGAGTCTCGGTCGGACACACAGTTTTAATCTGCCAGGAAGTTTCATATCAGCGCACACTCCGCTGCAGAGTGAAAATCTCATTCTGGAACTTGAGTGGTATACCTTATGACTTTGGCACTTATCGAAGCACATGCTCTGACAATTCTCTCTCGTATATCGTGCAAATAGTAACTATTCGCCGAATACGGGGTATGCGTCAAACGTGACATTGACATGTAAACACCATTCGACGGTTTCGCAATACAGCACTAATGGGAACGGTAAGAGTAGTATCGTCGAATGAAGCGAATGTGAATGATGTAGTCCTTCGAAGAACAAGTCGATATGCTTCTTATTTATGGAGAATGCCAACGAAATTCAGTGAGAGCTAGAGACTTATACACTGGAAGATATCCTCAACGTACTCACCCTACACATTGTACATTTACATATGTGTATGATAAACTGAGAACAACTGGATCTTTAATGCAGCAGAAACATATCCGGCAAATGAAAGTTACTAATGAGGAAACGGAAGTTGGCTCTCTTGCCACTGTGGTCCGAGCACCTTAGTTCGCCTCAAATAGCATGAACCAGAGTAGTGTTGTTCGTGTTCTGCATCGCCATAAATATCATCTTTACCATATCAGTCTCCGCTAAGAACTAACTGGTATGGATTGTATGCATCACAATGAATTCTGCCCATGGGCTGAACTTCAGATTCAGAGAGATGTCACATTTATGAATTTGATTTTATTTACTGACGAGACTACATTCACGAACCATGGAAATGTTAATTTGCATAACATGCATCATTGGGCAACTGAAAATTCATCTGATACAAGTTGCACACCAAAAACCGTGGTCAGTGAATGTATGGTGTGGGATTCTGGAGGACAGAATTATAGGCCCCTATTTCATCGAAGGAAATCTTAATTGTAGGAAGTACACCACATTCCTGCAAGAAACATTAGGACTGTTATTGGAATAAATTCCTTTAGGAACAAGGAACAGAATGTGGTATCAACACGATGGGTGTCGGCACATTTTCGCTGATGGCTAGAAATGGGTTTCAGACACAATTCCCAAATTGTTGGGTTGGACGTGGAGGAGATGTGTCATGGCCGGCTCGTTCGTCAAACTTGACACCTCTGGATTTTTTCTTGTGGGAATTCGTAAAAGATATTGTAAAGATGTTCTAACTACACCTGAAGATATGCAAGAGAAAATTGTCAGAGCATGTTCTTTGATAAGTGCCGATGTGATAAGGAATACCACACAATCCATGATAAGAATATTGCAGCACTGCATTGATAACAATGGTTATCACTTCGAACACCTTCTGTAAATGAACGTTCATACCACCTTTGTGACCTTCGTTGACCTTCAAAGACCTTACTGTCACACAACACTGGATTCGTCTCGATAGCCAATATCAGAAAATAAGTACCAAACTATAGCATCCCATTAAAAAAAAAGTTAACCTTCATATCACTGATGTGACCCCACCTAGCAACAAGAAACCAGTGTCATATTATGGCCCTCGTTGTCCCATGCAACTTTTGTACCAAAAACTTTTCAACTCCTATCATACTTTCGGAATTATTCTTCGTGGCAACAGTTAGTGCCTCACCCTGTATAATAAACGTTACATTCTTTTACATAAAACCAATACAATTTCCTTCTTAACTTTGAATGCCACAGTTAGTAGCCTTGCAACAATGTGCTTTCTGATAACTAAAGAACAAAAATAACTATTTTGCACTAAAATTTACCTAATAATTCAATACGGTGTAACGTTGTCATGGTTCAATGTGTTTTGTATGGAGGAAGTGATGATCTGATGCTTAACTGAAAATACTGATAATTTAAATTTACTATATCTTTGAAACAAATAAAGTTACAGAGTTGATATTTCCAACATTTGTCGTTTTAATGATACGCTTCCATATGAAATGTCGATTGTTAAGATCGACCAAAGCGTTCAGGTTTTAGCGTTCAGGTCTTTGTTACAAAACTTGTTAATTTCACTTCAACATTAAATCCTAAACTATTATAGATATGATCAATATTCAAGTTTTATAGGGATCACCATGAAAATTTATTAAGGATGGTAGATTAAAATTACTGTGGCTTAATTCCCTGAATTACTACAGAATTGAACAGTTTTCATAAATGTTTCCCTTTGCAGCTGATCTTAGGTCCTCAATATTTAACACTGCTACGTCTCCTTGGCCACAAATAGCTTCTATGGGGTTTCCCTATGACGTAGGTTCTTGTTTGTCTCTCACACTACAGTATTTAGGCCTCATTCAACTCAATAGATGCCTGTGAATTTCCCCATCTCGTGGCAAAGCTGTGCTCTTTGTGCCAGACGGTCCTGGACGACAGAGTTCGTTTCACAATTCCTGAAGGCTGACTCTTTATGCCATATATTTAAATGAGAGAGAAATGCTCCTTAACTCACACACCTCCATTTCATAACATCTTGGCGTGCCATATATGTTATGAAGTACACCCAAATTTTAAAGACACAAATTCATAATACAATAACATAAATATCCTAAGCGTCAGATCAATAGTGTGATTATTTGTAGTGGCGTTGATGCAGCATGCTTTAAATTTATAGAAACTTATATCCAACATAAATTATGAATTGCAGCATATTAAAATGACAAATAAAACTATGAATTTACCAAAATCGACTGTCTACTAAAATGCCACAAAAATATCAGCGCCACTGCGCTCACATTCACAGAAACTTTTCGACACAATGAAGTCTCCAGCGGCCCTCCACAGATTCGGAGCCGACTGCTGAAATTCTGTATGACTCTGCCTTCCATCGCCATCGTTTTGCGGGAACAAATCTGTTGAAATTCGAATCAGGTACAGATACCAGAAAACAAACACTTTCTGAAACCATCTAGGATCTGTACTGAACACTTTCCCCAGTATAATCGATACAAACACATCTAAACTACAAAGTAAACAACTGATTTACAGCGTTTGCAAGATGATCGTAAGTTCTTCAGTGATTGCGACACAATATTCAAGTCCCACTAAATTCATACATCTCGTGACAGATTCCCAATCGACTTCACCGTTAAATTAATACTTTCTTTTAATTTAAATAACTTCCTTAGACTCAAAACTAACAACAGATATGAACAAAACTGACCCCACGTTTAATTTCATGCAGTGAAGCTGCATACACAATTCTTTACTCCATTCAGCAATAAATTATTCCCCCAAAATATTCTCATATAAGTAGATAAACATACATCTGTCTTCCTAGGTAAGCATTATTAATTTTCACTTTCCAAGTTTCTCTGACCTCCATGCACTCAAATTGGCGTGACCATAACATATAATTTGGAAACTACAACTAACAAAATACCATCCAAAAACTTACGTCTAACACATACATACACATAAATAAACCCCCTACATGCCCCCAAAAACCTAATTTGTATGCATACTGAGCACTGATTTTTGACTTGGTACCATTCACCAAATAATCGAATTCTCCGACCACCTTGCACCCAAATGTGCATATAAACTATCTCTTTATAATTGTACAGACCTTGTGCCAAGAAAAACCTTACGTGAAGAAACAACAAACAATCTACAATAAATCCTCAAATAAAACATTGCAAATTACCCCTCCAAATAATCTTATAATCTAAACACAGATACACTTATTTCTTAAACTATTTTCCCCTTCCCTTCCATCTCTGTTGTTCTTGTGGTCATCAGTCCAGAGACTGGTCTGATGCAGCTCTCCATGCTAATCTATCCTCTGCAAGCTTCCTCATCTCCCAGTACCTACTGCAACCTACATTCTTCTGAATCTGTTTAGTGTATTCATCTCTTGGTCTCCCTCTACGATTTTTACACTCCGCGCCGCCCTCCAATACCAAATTGGTGATCCCTTGATGCCTCAGAATATGTCGTACCAAGCGATCCCTTCTTCTATTCAAGCTGTGCCACAAATTTCTCTTCTCCCCAATTCTATTCATTACCTCCTCATTAGTTATGTGATCTACCCATCTAATCTTCAGCATTCTTCAGTAGCATCCCATTTCGAAAGCTTCTGTTCTCTTTTTGTTAAATTATTTATCGTCCACTTTTCACTTCCATACATGGCTACACTCCACAAAAATACTTTCAGAAAAGACTTCCTGACACTTAAATCTATACTAGATATTAACAAATTTCTCTCCTTCTGAAACTCTTTCCGTACCATTGCCAGCCTACATTTTATATCCTCTCTACTTCAATCATCATCAGTTATTTTGCTCCCCAAATAGCAAAACTCCTTTAGTACTTTAAGCGTCTCATTTCCTAATCTAATACCCTCAACATCACTGGATTTAATTCGATTACATTCCATTATCCTCGTATTGTTTTTGTTGATGTTCATCCTATATCCTCCTTTCAAGACATTGTCCATTCCTTTCAGCTGCTATTCCAGGTCCTATGCTGTCTCTGACAGAAATACAATATCATCGGCGAACTTAAAAGTTTTAATTTCTTCTCCATTGATTTTAATTCCTACTCCGAAGTTTTCTTTTATTTCCCTTACTGCTTGCTCAATATACAGATTGAATAACATTGGGGATAACCTAAAACCCTGTCTCACTCCCTTCCCAACCACTGCTTCTCTTTCATGGCCCTCGACTCTTATAACTGCCATCTGGTTTCTGTACAAATTGTAAATAGTCTTTCGCTCCCTGTATTTTACCCCTGCCACCTTCAGAATTTGAAAGAGAGTATTCCAGTTAACATTGTCAAAATCTTTCTCTAAGTCTACAAATGCTAGAAATGTAGGTTTGCCCTTTCCTTAACCTATTTCCTAAGATAAGTCATAGGGTCAGTATTGCCTCATGTGTTCCATCATTTCTACGAAATCCAAACTGATCTACCCTGAGGTCAGCTTCTACCAGTTTTTCCATTCATCTGTAAAGAATTCGCGTTAGTATTTTGCATCCGTGACTTATTAAACTGATTGTTCGGTAATTTTCACATCTGTCAGCACCTGCTTTCTTTGGGATTGGAATTGTTATATTCTTCTTAAAGTCTGAGGGTATTTCCCCTGTCTCATACATCTTGCTCACCAGATGGTAGAGTTTTGTCAGGACTGGCTCTCCCAAGGCTATCAGTAGTTCTAATGGAATGTTGTCTACTCCCAGGGCCTTGTTTCGACTTAGGTCTTTCAGTGCTCTGTCAAACTCTCCATGCAGTATCATATCCCCCATTTCATCTTCATCTACATCCTCTTCCATATTCATAATATTGTCCTCAAGCACATCGCCCTTGTATAGACCCTCTATATACTCATTCCACCTTTCTGCTTTCCCTTCTTTGCTTAGAACTGGGTTTCCATCTGAGCTTTTGATGTTCATCCAAGTGGTTCTCTTTTCTCCAAAGGTCTCCTTAATTTTCCTGTAGGCAGTATCTATCTTACCCCTAGTGATATATGCCTGTACATCCTTACATTTATCCTCTAGCAATCCCTACTGTACCATTTTGCACTTCCTGTCGATCTCATTTTTGATACATATGTATTCCTTTTTACCTGCTTCATTTATTGCATTTTTGTATTTCCTCCTTCCATCAGTTAAATTCAGTATCTCTTCTATTACCTAAGGATTTCTATTAGCCCTGGTCTTTTTACCTATTTGATCCTCTGCTGCCTTCACTATTTCATCTTTCAAAGCTACCCATTCTTCTTCTACTGTATTTCTTTTCCCCATTCTTGTCAATCGTTCCCTAATGCTCTCCCTGAAACTCTCTACAACCTCTGGTTCTGTCAGTTTATCCAGGTCCCATCTCCTTAAATTCCCACCTGTTCGCAGTTCCTTTAGTTTTAATCTACAGTTTATAACCAACAGATTGTTGTCAGAGTCCACATCTGCCCCTGGAAATGTCTTACAATTTAAAAACTTGTTCCTAAATCTCTGTCTTACCATTATATACTCTATCTTAAACCTGTCAGTATCTCCAGGCCTCTTCCATGTATATAACCTTCTTTTATGATTCTTGAACCAAGTGTTAGCTATGATTAAGTTATGCTCTGTGCAAAATTCTACAAGGCGGCGTCCTCTTTCATTCCTTACCCCCAATCCATATCCACCTACTAAGTTTCCTTCTCTTCCTTTTCCTACTACCGTATTCCAGTCACCTATGACTATTAAATTTTCGCCTCCCTTCACTATCTGAATAATTTCTTTTATCTCATCATACATTTCATGAATCTCTTCGTCATCTGTGGAGCTAGTCGACATATAAACTTGTACTACTGTGGTAGGCGTGGGCTTCGTGTCTATCTCGGCAAAAATAATGCGTTCACTATGCTGTTTGTAGTGGCTTACTCACATTCCTACTTTTTTATTCATTATTAAACCTACTTCTGCATTACCCCTATTTGACTTTGTGTTTATAACCCTGTAGTCACCTGACCAGAAGTCTTGTTCCTCCTGCCACCGAACTTCACTAATCCCCACTGTATCTAACTTTAACCTGTCCATTTCCCTTTTCAAATTTTCTAACCTCCCTGCCCAATTAAGTGATCTGACACTCCACACTCCGATCCATAGAAAGCCAGTTTTCTTTCTCCTGATAACAACATCCTCCTGAGGAGTCCCCACACACAGATCCGAATGGGGGACTATTTTACCTCCAGAATATTTTACCCAAGAGAACGCCATCATCATTTAACCATACAGTAAAGCAGCATGCCCTTGGGAGAACTATGGCTGTAATTTCCCCTTGCTTTCAGCCATTCGCAGTACCAGCACAGCAAGGCCGTTTTGGTTAGTGTTACAAGGCCAGGTCAGTCAATCGTCGAGACTGTTGCCCCTACAACTACTGAAAAGGCTGCTGCCCCTCTTCAGGAACTACACGTTTGTCTGGCCTCTCAACAGATAGCCCTCCGCTGTGGTTGCACCTACAGTACAGCTATCTGTATCGTTGAGGCACACAAGCCTCCCCACCAATGGCAAGGTCCATGGTTCATGAGGTGGGGCTTCCATCTCTCTCACATACCTTGTTCGATCCATCCCTCAATTTTGTACTCATACCAAAATAATTCATTAAATGCTTCTTTCGCTCCAGTTTCATTTTTTCTCCCTATTAGATCTATCGCTAACTTAATCTCCTCTTGAGTCCACAAATGAGGCAATAACGATAGTAATTGTTGTGTACATAGTTCCGCGTAGTCAGCGCGTACACAACTTTCCCACTAGAGCGCGCCCCGCTAAGCACAACAGCGCAGGCGCAGCGCTCGTCGGTCTTCGCTCTAAGAGATGGCGCTGCCATAAAGACGAAGCAAATTCTGCTTCCACCGATCCGCGTATTAATATGAAATGCAGCCAATGAGATTGCTGCTAACGTAGAATCTTTTCTCCTCACGGATCACACTCGCGCAGTGATACCTGAATGCTCGAGGTATTATAACGAGTGTACAGACCTCCGATTAGTCAGTCTGCATTTGTCTGCATTTGCCTGCACCAGTCTATAGTCAAGTTTCAGTCTGCACCTAATAAGATTACCATATTCCTGTACATCGCCATGAAGATAAATGTATGGACACTTTGTCAAGTATCAGAGATATGTGAGAATAAGATTAACGTTCCAAGACCAAAGGAACTTCAGATTTCCAACTGTAAATAGCATCCATAATCAAGTTAAGTAAGGTTTATGATTGTTATTATTTTAATAAATGTGTGTGAAAATTAATCAAGTTCTGTTTAAAGTTGGTCACCGTCAATCTGCTACTCTAAGCGTGCAAGTTGCATTTCTATCATCTGACCTAATGGCAGAAGATAAACACGCTACGATAAGACCACGAGACATATTGCTGACACTCGCCTACTTCATTAGAGCGACAAGTCAAATAATCTGATGGTGTGTGTACCGAAGGTCTTACAGTACGCACACCACAGTAATGTTCTGTCATACCATCGCCAATCAGTTAGAATAAAATTACGTCCCTCCTTAAGATACCAGTCTATTAAATGCAAATATTTTAGGTTAGGCTTTAATGTGACTGTTATTGACATTAAATGAAGCAACAAGTTTACTGTTACCAGTCACTGTTTATTTATCTCCACTACACGTTTCAAAGGTTTAAACCTCCAGAATCAGGTGGATTTACATTTGTTAATATGACATTTGCGTGTACGTTGTGTTATGATGTTTTGGAGGAACTTGTGGCACTGTCTAGTGGGGAAACAAAACACTATTTCAGAACATGGTTTTGGGTTTCTTTTGACAAAAAATTAAACATGTATCTAACGGTAAACATAAAAATAAGTGAAATAAAATACCTCCAGTGGACACAGGTTCCTTTTCATGTCATAATATGCTGCCATATTTTGTAAACAAATATGGCGTCAGAAACTATTGGGTGCATGGATCATATAGCAGAAGAGAAAACATTATCGCAAAGTACAAAGAATATACACCCTAACAACATTATTACAGAATAAACTTTTTAAAGGAATTTGGAGGTGTTGTTTGTGGTGTTGAATACATTCGTTGAAATAAATACTTCAGGTGGTATATAAATCAGGTTTTTGACAAGTTAAAATAACTTAAAACTTCACACTCATTTATATAATCAGGTGAAGTGTTACAAACTTTAAGTACAATGATGATATTGGCTACAGTATAATAATTATACACAAATACAATTTTGGTTGGGATTCATAGATAGATATGAAAGACTGGATTACTACAACCTTTAGGCAGTTATTACAGATATTATCTTAAGACCCCTTCCCTTGTAAAGTTGCTCTTATACAGTCACTCTTTCCACCTGCTCTCTCCCTCTCACTTTCTCTTTCTCTTCCTCCCGCTCTGCCTCTAGCCTTTCATATCTATCTACGAATCCTGACCACAATTGTTACTTGTGTATAGTTTTACTACTGTAGCCAATATCATTTTTGTACTTAAACTTTGTAATACTTCACCTGATTGTATAAACGAGCATGAAGTTTAAGCTTTAAACTTATCAAAAACCTGATTTATATACAACCTGAAGTATTTATTCCAATGAATGTATTCAACATCTCAAACAACACCTCCAAATCCATTAAAAATTTATTCTGTAATAATGTTGTTAGGGAGTATATTCTTTGTACATTGTGATAATGTTTTCTCTTCTGCTATACGATCGATGCACCCAATAGTTTCCGACGCCATATTTGTTTACAAAATATGACACTATACATGTGGTGTGTCATGACACGAAAAGGAACCTGTGACCACTGGAGGTACTTTATTTTACTTACTTTTATGTTTACCATTAGATACATGTTTAACTTTTTGTCAAAAGAAACCCAAAACCATGTTCTGAAATAGTGTTTTGTTTCTCCACTAGACAGTGCCACAAGTTCCTCCAAAATATCATAACACAACACACAGACAAATGTCATATTAACATATGTAATGCCACCTGATGCTGGAGGTTTAAACATTTGAAACACATAGTGGAGATAAATAAACAGTGACTGGTAACAGTAAACTTGTTGTTTCATTTAATACCCTTCTGTCGAAATATCGCTTTCTTTATTAGAATCAAACTCACTGTATTCTCCCTTAAAATTATCGACATTAGTAGCTCAACATCAATATCATGAAATAAAGCATTACATTTTACTTCCACATCATTACAAACATGTTCACAAACAGTACTCTTTCAACAGCCGCTGATACAACATACAACTCGCTACATAAAACCTTATTTACCTCCACCGACCAATCACAACTATAAGAACAGTCCATTGATTCACCATCCTCTGCCGTTTCATTACCTAAATTGTAGCTACAGCGTTGTGCAATTTCAGAATCAACAGTACCATTAAATTCCACAGTGTTTTGATTTAAACCTGAGCATCCACATTAATTTCAGATCGCACATCAAATTCAGATCCACATTCATTCTCAAACAAACATTCGAGATCCACAGATCCACCAGACTTTCTGGTTCACCTCCATTAGTTGAAAGATACACAGATTTCTTCCCAATACCAACAGCTTCAACTTTCGTAACTTCAGCACATAAAACATCATTACTACCTTCCTTCAAAAATAATTCACCAATATCCGCCGATACACACACAAATTCATCAACAGCTGATGTGACTAATGCTACGCCGCCCTTATTAACCTCCTTAACAACTTTCGCCATCACAGTATCACCTGGGACATCATCACCTTCTTCACTATAATCGTTACTGCTGGTTAGTACCTCTTTAGAATTTTCTATACCATCTAACTCCAGCAAATTCAGCTCCACCTCAGCCTTCTTTTGGCATGTAGAATCTTTCATTGTATTAACAGTCACACACTCTTTCGTCTCACATTCACAAAATAAATAATTTAGTCCTAAATAGTCGTCATCGCCTTTATCACTATCTTTCATTATCTTATGATTACGCCTTTTCTGTATGATCTGATTTGGAAATTTACCTATTTGATTCTAATTTCTTACTAATTTCATTTCAATATTCTGACGCCTTTCTGCCGATTTATTGACACCTATCACATTTCTGTTTACTCACGTCCTAATCACTGCAAGTTTATTTTACCATCTCCGGATCTGAGATGTGGCGAAATTCCCGATCTCCCATCTCACTCGTTCATTCCGCCAGATGCCGGTCCTTCAAATCTATGTTCTTGGTCTTGGTCCCTGTCACGAAAGTATTCGTTCCCATTAACCCTTTCAAATTTATCATTGGATGTGTTCCTGTTACCATTTCCCTTACCAAAACTGCTGTTTGCATTGCATTGATAACTTCCTGGATGTCTTTCGTAGTAGTTACTCAGACTGTAGTTATGATTTTCACTCTGAAAACTATTTGACTGCTTACTTTGAGGTTTAAATTTCAACGTCCAAAAATTCATCTATTAAGTTGCTAGGACTGTGCATTAGATCCTACTGCAAATTTTCTCATAACCGCCTTTTCAACGTCGTAATTTCAGTAATCACTCCCAATGGACGTTTCACATGCATTAATCTCGCAAGTTCACGTTTACAAAAATCTCGCATCGACCCGTTCCTGTATTTAAATGTTGGCCCTTTCAGAAACTCATTTTGGAGCCGTGTTTCCTTCGCTTCACTCCTGAACTTGTTCACGAAACTGCTTTCAAATATTTCATAGGTAGTGAATGTATCACTGTGTATATTTGCCCTCGATTGCGGCTCAACTTCTAAATGTCTTTTCACGAATTTTATCTTCGCCTCGCCAGATATTCCCCTTATGAAACCATCCCTGCATGCTGCTAAAAAATTTACTGGGTGATATTTCCCGTCGTCTGCAAAACATTTGACCGTTCCCGAGTTCATACATGAAACAATGATCACTCTAGGGGTTTGATGTGCAGCTAAAGAGTTCAACTCGCTTTTTATTTAATTGATTTGCTTTTTAACTTCATCATTTTCAATTTTAATGCCAGATTCGACTTGTTCCTTTATTTTATCTACTTCTATCTTCCCTTTACCTGTTCGAACAAATAAGTTGGTAATAGCCTCTGTCGTCACAGCCATTAGAGTATCTTGCTTACTCATACAATTTCTTACGTTGCCTCCCAGATCTGCCTGCAATTTCTCCACCTTATCACTGAAATTTTTCTCCACTTAATCTACCTTTGAGTCAAGTATCCCAACTTCGTCAGAAATTTTACCCATTTCACCCCAGATGGTTTTTAATTTTCCATCTATCAATTAACGCTTGCACTAGCAATTTTACTTACTTCATCTTTCAAAACCGAAGCTATTTCGGATTGAACCGAATCAATATTTAAATTTACTTCACCCATATCAGTTTTAACAGAATCAGTTTTGGATTCCAATCCTCTTATCATTCGCATTAATTGTGACATCACTTCTCCCGCAAACTGCCTGATTTAGGACTATTCACCCTACTCAATTCACCACAGATCTTGCTCTCCTGCTCTGACTTTGGGCTAAGTGGCTCGCTAGTATTTTCGGACCCACACAAACTGGCTGACTGCTTAATATTAGCGTCGTCTGTTACTGGCGATTGAACTACAAAATCATACATAATCTCGCTGTCAGAGCATGTACTTAGCTTTGTCGTGCTGGATACTTCTGCCATGGTATTGCTGTAGCCTCTGCCATCGTACTGCAGCCGCCACTGCATGATGAATCGCCATTGAAGGTGCTACTGCTGGCTGGAACCACGTGCTTTCGAAGACGACTCTTCTTCTGCATTACTTTTTTATCACTCCTAAACACTACTAAAACTCGGTGCACACAACTGTTGAAAAATCCGTAGCTCAGAGCCCCCACGCAAACAGCCTAAACTGCCACAGACTTGGAACCTAGATCACAGAATGTCGTTCACTGTGAGAATTACAATTGCAATTTCACAACTATTAAAGAAACCTTATATTCAGCCCTGAACCGATATCACATTTAACTTTTGCGAGAGGTGCAGCCTATCGTAGTTCAGATAATACTTTTGGAAAGACTTTGCACAATTCAAATGCAATTCTAAACTTTCCAGAGTTCATATTCCACAATTAACACTTTCCAAAATCCAGTCCTGTTCCAACACTTTGCAACATTCTTATCCCTCAACTAACAGTTTTGAAGTTCCTATCCCAGATGAGCCTCCAATTGTGAGCAAACATCCCAAAGATGTTCAGGATCACATGGGCTTCCTCTTTGTCAAAATGTCTTGGTTCACTCGTCTAGGGGTTGAACAGTATGTGTCGCATTACGCGCCCTAAATTAGACACTTGTGACCCTTTGGTTAAATTATCTGGCCGACGGCAAGTTTGCGAAATTATATGAAACATACAGTGTTAATATAACAAATAACAACAGTAATAATAATATCAGGATCTAAATTAACAACCCATAAATGATTTAGGCCACACAGTTGCCTTTTGGTTAGAATAATGATTGTTCAAAAAGCAAACCAACAGCGAAAGTGGTTGTATTTAGAATTACTATTACACTCGAGCGCATATCCATTTGACACAGTTCAATCATTCACAATCTCATTGAGATTTACAGGCTCGATACACCACCTCGTTAACTATGCGAAAAGATAGAGTTCATACCAGGTGTGCGGCTGCTCACCATTCAGAGACTAAGTCCCGTGATACCACACAATGCGAAATTTTCTCAGTCGTTTCACTTCCTACCTACCTAAAGTCTGACCGTCCGCTTTCATGTCTTCACCAGTACCGTCCCTCTGCCCATCCCCAGCCACGTTTCCTGCACCCTGAACATCCTCGCTGAACTGGCTAGGGCAGTTCTCTTTCCTGAAACCATCCATCTGAGTGCCTACAACTTATTCTACATTATTTTACATTTTAACATGTTTAAACAAACAAAACTCGACCACTTTCATGTTCTAAATGAAGTGACAATAATATTCATTATATAATAAATGATAAATTCTTTTGCATAAAACCAATACAATTCCCTTCTTACCTTTGAATGTCATGGCCAGTAGCCTTGCACCAATGTGCTTTCTGATAAATAAATAAAGAACGAAAAGTAACTTTTATGCACTAAGTTTTACAACAAATATTCTATAATATAACCTAATGATTCAGTAAAGTGTCATGCTGTCATTGTTCACTGTGTTTTGTGTGGAGGAAATGATGATCTGATGCTTAACTGAAAATACTGATAATTTATGTAACTTTAAACAAATAAAGTTACAGAGTTGATATTTACAACAGTTGTCACTTTAATGATACGCTTCTATGTGAAATGTCGATTGTTAAGATCGACCAAAGCATTCAGATTTTAGCATTCAGGTCTTTGTTACAAAAGTTGTTAATTTCACTTTAACAGTAAATCCGAAACTATTATAGATATAAGCAAAATTCAAGTTTTATTGGGATCACCATGAAAATTTATTAAGGATGACAGATTAAAATGACTGTGGCTACAGAATTAAATAGTTTCCATAAATGTTAAAGAAGATTAAACGGGGTAAGAAGATTATTTTCCTTCTCGCGCCTATAGCACGGATTTTAGGCTTAATTTCACGCGCGCGTATCGTAAGTAAACAGTGAGTTATATGTAATCACCAGTTTTTTATTCAGTACTCTTTCAATTTATTTATATCTGCCTGAATAGTTTCTAGGGTCCTTTGTTAACGTTTTAGTCACTACTTAAATCAGCTTATACGATTTCTGTTTTTACCATGAGTGAGAAGTGTGTGACATGCCGTAGGATCGTTAGTTCCAGGGTGTGGTGTGATGCGTGCTGTAGTTTCTTTCATTGGGGCGAATGTAGTGGCGTGGGAAATGGGGACATAAATGAGGCTCACCAGTGGTATTGTAGGATCTGTAGTAGAGATAGGAAAATACTGGAACAGGAAGGGAAAATTGCAGCTCTTCAAGCTGACCTAGACAGGGCAAGAGAGGATCTGGACAGGTTAAAGAGGGAGAAGGGTGAACAGAGGTGGGAAGTGGCAACAGGTAATAGGGGGAACAGGCAAAGGAGAGCATCAGACAGCTTTGTCATAAATCTTGAAAATAGATTTGACCTGTTGCCTCAGTCAGAATCGGATGAGCCTCATGTAGCTGAAGCTGTAGAAAGGGCACAACAAGCTTTCAAGGACTTGAAAAAGGTAGGGAAATTCGTAAAGAGAAAGAAAGTTCTGTTGTTAGGTAGTTCCCATGGTAGAGGTGTTGGCCAACTACTGCAGGAAAATCTAGGTCCAGAGTACCAAGTCACAAACTTTCTCCTGCCTAGTGCAGATCTGGGTCAGGTAACAGAGGATGTAGGTGCTTTATGCAAGGATAAGGATTTCACAAAGGAGGATGCCGTGGTTATAGTGGGTGGTCCGGGAAATAGCATTGACAGAGACTCTGAATATTTCATAGAGAGTGACCTGGTGGAGATAGCATCAGCAACGAAGCATACGAGTGTGTGATTTGTGTCTGTGTTGAGACGCCATGATCGGCCTCATTTGAACTCTTCCGTGGGGAGGGTGAACTTGGAGTTGGAGTGGCTGCTTAGGACGGATATAGGGTCCCATATTGGTTTGATTCCTGTGGATGCTATCGATAGGTGGGACTACACTAGGCATGACCTTCACCTCAATAGGAAACGGAAGGGAAAACTGTCTGGGTTGATTGCAGAAAACTTAAGGGGGGACACTGGCACAAGTGGTAAAATACCAGTGGTCACAGGTGTCAGAGGGATGCCTTTTTTAGGATAGGGAAGCGGGAAAGAAAACGAGTTTTAAGAGAGATTGGCAGACACACTCAGTTTTAGAAAACAGATGAACAGGAGTCAGATTGTATCATACAGCCTCCATTTAAACAGTGTTTAACAGAAAGTAATCAGAAACTGCCAGTTCATCTTCGACAAAGCAGTTACAATCCCATTAGTATGCAGTATCAGTTACCTTTATTACACCAGAACATTCCGGGACTTAGAAATAAAGTTGATGAACTACTCATTTGTATCGATGAAATGAATTCATCTAACCAAATTGACATAATCTGCCTCTCTGAACATCAAGTGACCACTGATATAGATATGTTAGACATTTCAGGATTTAAGCTAGCTTCCTACTTCTGCAAAGTAGATATGGATGGAGAAGGAGTTGCCACATTTATCAAAAACTGCCATAAATTCGAGAACATTGACATTAATAAATTCTGTTTAGAGCAGCATCTAGAAGCATGTGCAACAGAAGTAGAGTTCCATAACAGATCCTATATAATAATAACTATTTACCGAGCACCTGCAGGAAATTATAACATATTCTTAGATCATCTAGAAGCTCTTTTGGGTTATTTAACAGGAAGAAACAAAGAAACATTGATTGCTAGTGACTTTAATACAGATTTTCTAATGCAATCTTCCAGTAAACATTCACTGCAGTTAGTAATGTTGTCTTTCAATCTAACTCACACTGTAAACTTTCCAACTAGGATCACTAAATCCTCAAGGACAGCCATTGATAACATTTTTATAGACAAATCAAAGGAACAAAATCATATCATAAAACCTGTTATAAATGGACTATCAGATCATGACACGCAGCTCCTTGTTTTAGATGTAAATTCTAAGCAGATTATCAAGACTGCTAAATCTGAGTACAGGAGAGTAGTCAATCAACCAAAAATTGAGTGTTTTAGAAAACTGCTCAAAGATATGAACTGGAAAGATGTTTATAGTGCTTATGACATGAATGAAAAATATAACACATTCATGAACAATGTCAGTACCATGTTTGAAAACTGTTTTCCTCTAAAAGTTACTCAAATTAAACAGAAGTCTATAATAAAACCATGGATTACACAAGGAATAAAGATTTCCTGTAAGACAAAAAGGAAAATGTATCTGTCGACCAAGAATAGCTCCAATGCTGATGATTTAGCTAAATACAAGGAATACTTTAAAACATCAAAAAAAAGTAATTCAGACATCCAAACAAATGCACTACGAGAAGAAGATAGCAATGTCAGGGAACAAAATAAAAACAATATGGGATGTAGTGAAAGAGGAGACTGGTAGAACCAGAAAGGAACAGGAGCAAATAGCATTAAGGGTAGATGACACATTAGTAACTGATGGGCATAGTGTGGCAAATCTATTTAACAAGTACTTTATATCCGTTACTGATAGATTGGGACTTTCAGGATCAGTAAATAATGCCCTTGAATATCTGAAACTAGCCTTCACAAATAGCTTCAAGTACATGAATATATCACTCAGTTCACCAAAAGAAATAACGTCCATAATAAAATCTTTAAAAACAAAGCATTCTAGTGGGTACAATGAAATATCAACAAAGTTAATTAAGGCATGTTCTTGTGAGTTTAGTACAATTCTAAGTTACTTGTGTAACCAGTCAATTATAACTGGGACATTTCCTGACTGGCTAAAATATGCAGATCTTAAGCCTCTATTCAAGAAAGGAGATAAAGAGATACCATCAAACTACAGACCGATTTCACTTTTGCCAGTATTCTCAAAAATTTTAGAAAAAGTAATGTACAGGCAGCTGCTCAACCATCTGACCACAAATAAAATATTATCAAGAACACAGTTTGGATTTCTGAAGGGTTCTGATATCGAGAAGGCTATTTACACCTACAGTGAAAATGTACATAATTCATTAAATAACAAATTACAAGCAGCAGGTATTTTCTGTGATTTGTCAAAGGCATTTGATTGTGTGAACCACAACATCCTTTTAAGTAAATTAGAATTCTATGGTGTCACGGGCAGTGCTGCAAAATGGTTCAAGTCATACCTCACTAACAGGAAACAAAGGGTGTCAGTGCAAGGGACTAGTGAATTAAGTCATCAGTCATCATCAGAATGGGAAGAAATTACATGTGGTGTCCCACAAGGATCCATCTTAGGGCCATTGCTTTTTCTTGTGTACATTAATGATCTCCCATCAGTTACACTGCCAGAAGCAGAGTTCGTTTTGTTTGCAGATGACACAAGTGTTGCAATAAATAGTATGTCAAGTGTAGTTCTAGAAAGATCTGCTAATGATATTTTCATGGATATTAGTAAATGATTTAAAGCCAACTCACTGACATTAAACTTTGAAAAGACTCACTATATGCAATTCAGAACCTGTAAGAGGTTTCCACCCAGCATATGCATAAAATACAAAGAAGAGCAGATAGAAGAGGTTGACAGTCTTAAATTCCTGGGATTACAACTTGATAATAAATTCAGTTGGGAAGAGCACACCACAGAACTGCAGAAACGCCTTAAAAAATCTGTATTTGCAATTCGAGTGTTAGCAGATATAGGCGACATAAAAATGAAAAATCTTGCATACTTTGCCTACTTTCATTCCATAATGTCATATGGTATAATATTTTGGGGTAACTCTTCAAGTCAAACAAAAGTTTTCAGAGTCCAAAAGCGTGTAATACGTATTATTTGTGGAGTAGATTCATGGACGTCCTGTAGAAACCTCTTCAAAGAACTGGGTATACTAACTACTGCCTCTCAGTGTATTTACTCATTAATGAAATTTGTCCTAAATAATATATCTCTTTTTCCAACAAACAGCTCAGTTCATACATACAATACCAGGAACAAAAATGATCTGCACAAGGACTTAAAAGCACTTACTTTAGTTCAAAAAGGGGTCCACTACTCAGGAACACTCATCTTCAATAATTTGCCAATAAACATAAAAAATTTAGTTACAAATAAAGATCAGTTTAATAGGAGCCTGAAAGACTTACTGGTGGCCAACTCCTTCTACTCCATTGACGAATTTTTTAATAGAAACAAATGATGTATTGTATATATTCATACTATTAGTATTGTTATTTCAGCTTTAAAAAAAATTGACATGTTCCACATCCACAAGGATCTCCTCAGCACGGATCTATGGAACGAAAACTAATCTAATCTAATCTAATCTTCCCTTTAATGTCTATCTTAGGTCCGCCATATTTAACACTGCTACGTCTGACTGGCCACAAACAGCTTCCACTGGGTTTCCGTATTATGTAGGTTCTTGTCTGTCTCTTTCACGCACTACAGTGCTTAGGTCTCATTCAGCACACTAAGCGCCTATGAATTTTCCCATCTTGTGGCAAAGCTGCGCTCTTTGTGGCACATGGTGCTGGACGACTCTTTCGGCCACATACTTAAATGAGAGTGAAATGCTCGTTAACTCACGTGGGGACAAGCTAAATATAATAGTAAAAGAAACACATGCCAATTCCAAAAAAAAAAAAAAAAAAAAAGAAAGAAAGAAATGACGAACAAAAAAAATTATATTATTCTGCTACAACAACAAAATCAACAGGAATCGGATTTTCCCTTTACCTATGTAGGTCAACCACAGCTGGCAATATCAAAACACCAACTCCTACAACTAAAACTACGAAAATTCGAATCTGACGTTTCCCTTGACCTTTATAGCTCAATCACAGGTGATGACACTGAAGCACCAACACCCACAACTAAAAGTATGAAATTGGCATTGGTCATTTCCCTTGACAAATATTGGTCAGTGACAACTATTGATACCAAAAAACAACACCCACAACTACAAAAAATTAAATGAAAACCACAACACCTCAATAATTCAAAAATCAAACATCCCTATATAAATCAAAGGACATTCAGTACAGCATAAATACACAAAACATCCCAACTCAAGAAAAAGAAAACAGTTACTTACTACCAAAAAATACTGGCACTTTTATATATATATATATATATATATATATATATATATATATATATATATATATATAGAGAGAGAGAGAGAGAGAGAGAGAGAGAGAGAGAGAGAGAGACACCAGTCCCCAGTCCGAGACATCAGAACTCTGGTCAATCTCATATTCTTGTGACAAATACTACACTTCACAGTTGCAGCACTCAGTAAAAATAACTGGAGGAGTTTAATAACGGACAACAAGTCCTCCCCCATCTGCGGCCACAACATAGCACTGTTACATTTCATTGTCATATCCATACCTAACAACAGAAGCCCACAATAAATTAAACATCTTACCACAACAGAAACAGCAAACCAATAACACGAAAACGCCAAACTCATAAACAAAAACAAAAAAAAAATTAATTGATAACTCACTGAAAAAACTTCCACACCTTAAGTTTGGAACTACAAACACCGCCAGCAACTTCAGATATCCAACACCCAGGCTCAAATGAGCTCGCCCGGCTAGCTGCGCGGTCTAACACACTGCTTCCCGCGCAGGAAGGCATGCTGGTCCCTGGCACGGATCCGCGCTGTGGATTAGTGTCGATGTCTGGTGTGCCAGCCAGCCTGTGGGTGGTTTCAAAGGGGGTTTTCCGTCTACCTCGGCGAATGCCTTATTCCACCTCAGTTACACTGTGTTGGCGATTCAGCAAATGCTGCGCAAACACCATTTCCACATAAGTGTACACCATAACTATTCTACCACACAAAACTCATCTGGTATGAGATGTTCCTAGGGTTGGGGGTGAGGGGGCCGAACCACACAGTAATATGGGTTCGATGTGGGGCATCAGTGCGGTGGATGGACTGCTGTGTCCTGTTGTGGAGTTGTGAACCACTGAGGGCTATGGCGGGATGAAGCCTCTCTGTCGCTTCTATGTTCCCAGTTTAATACATACATACAAGGCTCAAATGGGTCCAGTACAACACATCACAGTCAGCATATACATACACACCACTAGAGGGCACCATCAAACACAACAAGACGTCATCTATGGACACAACCAACTCATAAACGCCCTTTCATCACAGTTCAAAGCAGATGAGTGGAATCAGATGCTTCCATTGATCCAAAATGTTACATATTGTGATTTGTATAGTCACGTATTGATCGTGTCCTTTTGGAACAGAGTTTTCTATGGTAAAATTTGCATATCTGATTACACACTTTGCACTCACACATTGTTTTTGGTTCATGATATGACATGTTGTTGCAAATAAGGTGGTGGAAACCATGGACTGCCAGTCTGGTGATCACATGCCTCATTTAGAAGTTTTCCTATGCCCGTGCCCAGTCAATCATGGAGCCTGTGCTGTAAAATTCTGGAGGTATATCTTCCCTTTTTTCCTTCAATGTTTTAAGTAGACTTTCCAAAGCCCTGCTGTTGTGTAAATGAAACACTTGTAAGAAATGGGAATAAACTGATGTAACTATGCTACCATTAGAGTTTTGACGTAATGGTCAATACATCCATCGTATTTAGCTGTAATTTTTTGTATAGCAGACAGAAGATACAAGAAAAGGAACATGTCTCAATGCAAGCATAACTAGAAACATCTTACCTATTTCTGCTTTTGTACTGTATGTAAGCCTGAATAATTACATTACAGTTTCCTTTATCTGAAATACCGGTAGTATTTAAGTAGTTCATGCATATTTTAGGGGGTTTAATAATCTGGCATTAACAGATGTAGCTTGCTGATGTGCTTTTAACCAGTTTTGATCAATTTCGGCTTTTCTTCGAATAATATGCTCGTTATGAAATTGCTGCTGTAAGTTCAACATGCTATTTGTCGTTGATATTAAGTGTTTTTATTCATTTGAGTGTTCTTACAAAAGCTATAATACGCTTTAAACGTATATATATAACTTGATGCTCTTCTCATAACACGAGTCTACATTGTATGTGTAAAACTCAGCTATTACACAAATTTTTGCTCAACTGCAGAAATTCTTTAAACCATCTTGTAAATCTCACAACGCCATTTCGTTTCAGAAAATCGTGTTAGGACCACACCTGATGTTTTAATTTCACAGACTGGGCATATGATTAGCAAAACCGAACAGTTCAAATTTCTAGGTGTTCAGATAGACAGTAAACTTTTGTGGGAAGCCCACATTCAGAATCTTGTTCAAAGACGTAATGCTGTCATTTTTACTATGGTATTCGAACGGTATCAGAAGTGAGTGATCGTTTGACACGAAAATTAGTCTGCTTTGCTTATTTTCATTCGCTTATGTCGTATGATATTATATTTTTTGGTAACTCTTCCCATTCTAAAAGGATATTTTTGGCTCAGAAATGGGCGGTTTGGGCAATAAGTGATGTAAGTTCATGAACCTCTTGTCGACCCCTGTTCACGAGTCCAGGTATTTTGACATTGGTCTCTCAATATATATATTCCTTATTGTCATTTCTTGTTAATAATATTAGCTTATTCCCAAGAACAAGCAGCTTTTACTCAGTTAATACTCGGCAGAAATCAAACCTGCCTTTGGGGTGGACTACCTTAACTCTTGTGCAGAAAGGTGTGCAGTATACTGCTGCATCCACTTTCAGTAAGCTACCACTAGAATTCAAAAATCTTAGCAGTAGTCCACGCGCTTTCAAATCTGGACTCAAGAGTTTTCTCATGGGTCACTCCTTCTATTCTGTTGAAGAGTTCCTTGAAAAATTCAGCTGATTCTCGTTGTATTGCTGATTGCGTTTACTTGAACTTATGGCTTGACTTTTTTTCGAGTTCATAAACATTTTATTTTTATCTGTTATTACCCCTATGTTGTAATTTCATGTACTGACACTTCCATGACCTTGGAGATTTGCTCCTCAATTTGGTCCGATGGAATTTGTCATGTAAATGAAAATAAATGAACACAAACTTCCTGACATCGTCATCTTACCTCATCAAATGTCAGGGTTCAGAAAAAGTCGCTAGCATAGTAATGTATGTCTGTGTGAAATTGAGGAACTACATTAGATGTAGTTTTAGTTTCATAGATCCAAAAATAAGATGTTCTTCTAACAACAATAAAGTTTATTAATGGCCAAAGCAAGCTCCACGATGTATCTTCATCAGTTTTGTTTGGTAAAGTGCTGTGAACTGAAACAACATTTTAAAACATCACCATTTATTTGCTAGCGAAAATGAGGACATAAAAAACATCAAACAACATTTATAAGAGAATGAATAGATTTGTTTATCTTAGTCATTGTTTTTCCCTTGCATTACTGTCATTAACAACTGTATTTTTCTCCTTTATTAGAACTGACTCTTTCACTTAAAATGTTATTTACTGAAAATTACTTAGTCAACTCATTTTCTTTTTTATGTACATTGTGGGCGTCAGGCCTGTTCTGCTATTACAAAACCTTAATAATTTTTCGTTTTCAGATATCTGACCTTGCTACTGGAAGAACACTCAGTGGAAAAATATCCAAGTCGTCGTACAACATTTGGAATTTGCCACGAAAACAAACCACAATTATAGTGAAAAATAAAGTTAAAGAAGAAATAAAAGCACAAAATCCACTGATATTTCATTAGTGAGCGAGGTGAAAATAGGTTAACTTTCTATGTTACCAGACGACAACGCCGTCAAAACTTTCTTCCCCAGAAAATATGATGGGACCTGGCGTGAGGTGACGGTCCATTGACGGCCTGTTTGAATGCCGCCAGTTGAAATGCATTGACGTGACGTGACGACCAGGGTGAATTCACTTTAAGATATCTCGTTGTAGTAGAGGTTTCTTTGTTCTTATTTGTGGCTTCTGTTAATTGTACAATCTGAGAAGTCGTAATATGCCTATCAAAACAAGATCCAACTGTAACACGTCATACCTGATGTGCCACCTGAGTGTACAAAACATTTGAGCGGATCATCTGCATGGCACGTTCAATAGCGTTGGAAACGGTGCTGTGCGTCGGAAACAGTGACCTTATCGAGGTCACTGGTCGGAAACAAAGATGTAGATTTCGAATGACTGATCGGAAGTCATATGTTTTCAGTCGGCGCGAATTTGGATATTACAGCTGCTTCGTAAGTTTGACACATAATTGCATAGCGTTGGTTTGTGATTGTGTATTTTGTTGGGTTGTACGTGTTTTGTAAGACAGGCTCGTGATGCGTAATTGCAGTCAAGAGGCAATCAGCTAACGCCTTTTAAGTGTATTGTTGGGTAAATAGCTCCGGTTTTTAGTTTGAGAACAAGTGAAGGATTTGGGGTTTTTGGACATGTATGCCTATTAACGCATTCGAACCAAAAACTTCATATTGGACCGCAGTATGAATATACGGATATTTGCTAGAATGTAAATATAATTGCGGAAAGCGCCCTATATTAAAGACTGTGTCACGACACATTATTTGCAGTCTCATATGTAAATTAAACCAGTTGTATTAGGATTGCTTGAAAACTTTAGAATTTGTGCATACGGTGTATATTTGAATGCAAATAAACGATACTAAACGAGAACCTGCGGTGTTCACGTGTGGAATGACAGATACTCAAATGAAACATGGTGACAAAAATAAAATTGCAATTTTAAAACCCCACAGAAAGTAAAATGCTTTTAGTAACTTCACTGCATTATTTGAGTATTATAAGTATGCACAACACTGGTAGGTTATTCTAAATTCGTTTTATACTGGTAATGTTTTGGTGATCATATTTGATCTAAAATTTTACATATTCAAGGACGTGGGGGACAATGATATTAATCACATTACAGCTTCAGCCCTTCGTTTCTGATTTCAGTTATCATCAGCTTGAAAACGTTCCATCCGATTTGTTTCAACTGTCAATAAAATTCACTTATTTTATCAAAAATTTTAATTTTGCGTGAAAAATTGTTGTGTGTGTGTGTGTGTGTGTGTGTGTGTGTGTGTGTAAACTGTAGCGACTTGTTAGGTGCCACTTAAAACCTTGGATTCCATTTGCTCCAGTTAGAAATCTGAGCAAAATATGCGAACTGTCTGTTGAAATGCATCACAGCTAAACGTCAGTTCACTTGCCGTTTTTGTACAGTGCTATGTACGCAATTAACGTGCGATTCTAGCCAGTTTAATTTTGCATTTCTGCCAAACTTACGACCAAAACACGATGTAGAACGAAAACGAGTTGGTAAGTCGAAATGAGTTTATTAAATGCCGAAATTCAGATATCCTTGATATGCAAACTGCCCAAGAACATCTCCCGGTGGCATATACACACAAATAACAACATAAAATTCCACAGAAGACGCTTCACAAATAATACGTAAACCACTTATAGTACAATAAAAATAGTCTTTTATTTAGTTGCATTAGACGAATCACATCTCAAGAACCTTAAAATGACTTGCTGGTGCCAGAAACATACCTTAGGATCATACAGTAAGTTAAACCCTGTGTGTGAAATTCCTTGGCATTTAGCTAGATAGCAAAATTAGTCAAAACAAATTAAATAACAAAGCTCAGATCACTGTTTTTGTAACGACCTAATTTCTGACTGTTCACTTGAAGACAGAGTGCTGGCTTATTTTCATAGTTTCAGCCACTTTTACCCTAAACAGTTATCCTTTGGGGCAATGCAGCTACAAAAACGAATTAAGTATTCGTTCAGTTATTTACTACATTGTGTAGATCCCATCAAGAACCAACTTTGTGGATGCTGGAGTGAGACATTGTGTACATTAACATAAGATAAGCAAATAATAGAAAAATGTGTATGACATATTAACAATAAATTAGTGCAAACAGTGGAAAAATCCAGGTTGAAATGTAACGATATTGTGAAAAGGATAGTTCTTAATCACTATACAGCAGAGGTTCCAAGTCACAGATAGGCACAACAAAAAGAAAACAAGCTTTTGGCCAACAAAGCCTTTGTCAAAAAAAGACACATGGACACAACCACAGTCCCTCGCAGCTGAAGCCAGTAGTCTGGCTTCAGCTGTCAGAGACAAAGTCCTTGTTGGCCAGAAGCTCATTTTGGGACAGTCTTTTTGTTGTACCTATCTGTAACTCAACATCTCCGCCATATGGTGAGTTGTAACTAACCTTTTCACAATACTGTTACAATAAATTAGTGCCATTCACACTTAACCACTGAATGGAAAACTGTGCCCAGTAGCTGAAAAAAGCACTGATCACAAGAGTTTACAAGCAGGGTAGTAGAATGATCCACCAAACTACTGTTCAGTAGCCTTGACATCCTTTTGTTGTAGAATCTTAGAACATATTGTGAGCTCAAATGTAATGTGATATCTCAAACAGAATGGCACACTCCATGCCAACCAGCATGAACTCCAAAAACATCAAACTTGTGAAACCCAGCTCACACTTTCCTTACATGACGTCCTGAAAGCCATAGATCGAGGCAGTCAGGTAGATGCAGTATTTTTTGATTTACAGAAAATATTTCACTGAATACAACACCTGTGCTTATTATCAGAACTATGATTGTGTGGAATATTGAGAGAAATTTGTGAATGGGTAGTGGATTTCTTTACCTTGGATGGAGAGTCCTTGATGCAGAAGTAATTTTAGATGAGCTCCAGGGAAGTGTGTGGGGATCTTTGCTGTTGATCTTGTGTATTAATGATCTTGCAGACAATATTAATAGCAACCCCAGAATCTTTGCAGATGATGGTATTACCTATAATGAAGTACTGTCTGAAAATAATTAAATACAAATATTCAGTCATATCTTGATAAGGTTTCAAAGTGATGCAAAGATTAGCAACTTGCTTGACGTCTTCAGAAAAGTAAAATTGTCCACTTTCACAAAATGAAAGAACCATGGTATCAAACGGTCTCAGTTGGAATCTGTCAACTTGACATTTACTTGGCTGCAGGCCAACTCTTTATAGGAATGTGTAATGGATCACTTTGGTTCAGCTGTAGGCAAAGCTGGTGGCAGACTGTGGTTCGCTGATAGAATATTAGGGAGATGTGGTCAGTCTACAAGAGCGATTCCTTACAAATCACTCATCTGACCTATGCGAGAATATTGCTCAAGTGAGTGTGATGCATGCAAAATAGGACTAACGGGGGACATTGAACATATTCAGAAGAGGACAGCATGAATGGTCAGAGGTTTGTTCGACTTCTCAGTGTGTCACAGAGATACCGAAGAAACTGAACTGGCAGACACTTGAAGATATACATAGACTGTCCCTAGAAAACTTACTACAAAATTTCAAGAACCAGCTCTAAATGATGGGTCTAGAAATATACAGCATCTCCTGTAGGGATTGTGAGGGTAAGATTAGAGTAATTACAGTCTGCACAGACGCATTTAAACAGAATTTTTTTCTGCATCTCTATATGTAAGTGGAATGGGAAGAAGCCCTAATAAAATGATGGGTGCAGTGGGACATTCCCTACCATGCTGTTCAGTGGTTTGCAGAGTATGGTTGTAAGTAGCAGCTAAATCGAACCAAGTAAGGAAGAAAGCTGCTACTTTGAAAAACTTTTTATTAAACAGCTTTTATAGACAACATAATATTTCAACAATGGAAAATCTAGGATGGAAAAATGACAGTATCATGAAAAGGATGGATTGCTACTCACCATATAAAGCTGGTGTTGAGTTGTAGACAGACACAACAATTAGACTGGTTTGTTTTTTAAGAGAAAATGGTTTCCTACATGTGTAAATATTCAGCCATGGTTACAGTTGTCATGAAGCCTCACAACACTCTGCTGCTTGCCATATAGCTAACATACCTTTTAAATCTTTGAGTCTAGATATTCAGTTAATTTGTAGAAAGAATGACTAATGAGATAGTTTTTAAGTTTTCTTCTGAACTGGTTGTGATTACCCATTTCTTGCTTTGTCTGATGGGAAGTAGAATACTTTTGCACCAGGTAGAATACATTTACATGGGGGGGGGGGGGGGACAGTTCAGCTTCAATTTATTTTTGTCAGCAACATTGTAAATATATTGGGAAGTGAATGCAAGAATTTAGGATTTTAAAAAGGCATCTGCAAGATGAGCAGTTTTCTACTTAACATGCTATTCTTACTGGTCACTTCTGTTTATTAAACAGTTCATTTCTTTAGGTACACACTCCAGAAGATAATTCCAGAAGGCAATGAGGAGTGAAAACATGTGAAACAAACCACCACAATGAGAGATGCTCCTAGCAAAACATGCAGAACTGACCATTTAGATTTGTTTGTCAATATGCTGTCTCCAGTTTAACTTGTTTTCCAACAGGACTCCAAGGCATTTCACGCAGGGAATTGAATGAAGGAAAAAAGTTCTAAATTTTATAAACTCCCTCTTGATTGTCAAGTCTTAAGGAGTACGGTTAGAAGCCCAAAGCCACTGAACTTGAAGTGCCTTAGCAAATGATGTTTTGAAACTGACAGATCTAGGCTAGTTAATCTGTTTGAACCCAACAATACAGGAATATTAAGATGATAGTTGTTCTTATGTGTAAGGGGAATAGATAGGCACCAGGTATTTATTGAATCACACTGACATGGAGGCTCTTTGTTGATAGATTCCTCTTTCATTGAAGAGGCATTCATCCATGGAAAGGTATACTGTGTAGATGTAGTCATTACCAAATCAGTTGGCATAAAATAATGCATTATCCATCTTATGGCTGGCTGTTCCAGAATGAGCAACATAAAAGGAAACCATTTTGGAGGTTAACGATCACATGATCATCTTCCCTTCACACTTCTCAAAGGATATCTACTATTCTATGTTGATTACATTATAGCTATGTCTAGTTGGCTCATTGTCATATTCTCAGGCAAGGGGACCCATCCTATTGCCATTGTGAAGCCCCTTGTTGGTGCCCCACATTATGCTAGTGCCCCCAACTTCACTGCCCTGTGATGAACACTGGTGCTTCACAATTCTGGTCTCGGTAGGTGATGTCCAAGCTGTGGACATGGTTTCTAAACTTTAGAGATAGTTTTTGTATTCATTTAAGGGGCTCCGGAACGCCCTATACTTGCAATGTTAAAATAACGCTTATAAATTACATCTTTCCTCACAAAGTATTTGAGGTAGGAAGTTGAACTTTTTACAGATTATTTATTGGAATATGGGCTACAACTTAACACAGGGATTTTACAAAATTTTAGTTAGCTATTAAAGATGATTTTTTTCAATTGTAATGAAAATTCACAACATTTTTTTGCAATTATTTATTTATATATTCAAAAATATACAGTTTTTTGGAAAAAGGCTGTGTTAAATTATGCAGAAGGTACTGTGTAACATTTACTGAAAGTTTGAAACAAATATGTTTGGAAGATCCTTAGAAAACATGTAATTAGTATGAGAAAATAAAAGTTTTGGGAATCGAGCGACAAAGATTGGATTAACTTTTTAGTGCATTCCAGGTCCATAGGATGGATTATCTTCATCCTCTGCAAACTCCTCCTCCAGCTTCCTCTTGTTCCTCCTCCTGTTTACTCTTGCTTGTATTTCTAGACTCTTTACAGCCCTGTCTGCAGCCCGAAGGCGTTCCTTGTCTAAAGCAAGCATCGCTCGTACCATGTTAGAACCTATCTTCATTCCCATATTTCTAAATACCTTGGCTTTCCAACATTTCTCCTTTTCTTAAAAGCCTTCAGAGGATTTCTAATAACTTTACTTTTACTCATTATTATACTTCAACAAAACAGAGACTCAAGAAACAGAATTAATTACGAATATTTTCGAGATAACGACAGAGTAAATAAACATGAAACAATCGACAATCACACCAGCGATATATATTGAACCATCACAGGTTAGCCACAACACATACTTTATCTCACATCACTAAAATGTACCTGATGAACACGGACGTTAATAATAACACCATTTGACAGCAGTTTAACAGCGCCACAGTGGGTCACGCCCATGTAGAAAACATTTCAAAAAAAATTTAAAAATAGTTGTAGTCTTCGGAATTGAATAAATTCTATTAAAAGGTAATAGTCCGCAGATTCAGAAAACGCAAAAAAGTAAAAATTGAACTTTTCATGATTTTGAGCCTTTCCGGAGCCCCTTAAAGTGTGACACCATGGTCTCATCTTATTTTTCCCCATTCTGTGATGCGAGCATTCTGCCACTATTCTGCAATGAATAAAGGGCTGTTATCAGATGAGGAAGTTGACATTCAGCTACAAACTAGGTGCGTGAGAGGAGGAGGGGAGGTGGAGCAGTTGTGACTCTGGCTGCTTCAGATCGCCTACCTCTCCTATTTCATTGCAGTTCCTTACTTTTTGATGTTTATTTTCCTCCTCCTGCTTTTCACCTGGCTCCCTGTCTCAGGTGATGCCACAAAGATAAAGAGTAAATTGGCAGTCTCTACTTTCCTTCTTCCAGAAAGTTTTTGGCCTAGATTATTAAAGAAATTAATGAGAGGTGATGACCTCAATATTTAGTCCCTTTCAAACTCCTCAAAAATTTGACAATACTATGGGAAGGATAGATTGCTACTCACCATATAAAAGAGATGTCGAATGGCAGACGTGCGACAAAAAGACTGCTGCACATGTGAACTTGCAGCCAAAAGGCCTCCATCTAATCTAGCGAACACACGTGCATTCATGCAAGCGCAGCTAACACACTAGTGACCACTGTCTCTGGCCACTGAGTTCAGTCTTAGTCATAGCTTTGCCCTCGTGCCAAGAGTTGTCATGTGCTCAGTCATTGGCTGTGCAAACCAACTGTGTGCTTGAATACATTGTCAGTTGCTTATCTACGTGGGTTCAAAAGTTGTGCTTCCTATAGTTCAATTCGCATGAGTAATTTGTTCCACTCACAGGATTCTGTTACCCAGTCGTTACGAAGTCATCATTGGTGTTTGTAGTACCTGTAACGACCGTGTGGAGTACCGGCGTTGTCACACCTGCTGCAAATACTAAAACCTTCAAGAGGGATTCTGATTCAACAACATTGCAACCAGAGATGGGTAATAGGTGTGTGGATACAATGTGAAAACAGCATGGACAATGTGTGGGAAGCATTCTTCCCAATTACTGAAAACATGTGTGCCATGTGAAATAGAAAATTAAAATGATATTTTGTGTCAGGTCAGTTCTGTAGTGCTAAAAATAAATGGTGACGAGAGAAACACAATGTGCATAAAGTGGAAATGTGTCTACCCAGATTATACTGGAACAAAAAGGACTACAAGATGGTGACCAATTTCTATGTCTCAACAACCGGAAATACGGAAGCGTCCGAACCCACCTGTCTCCTTTGACCCATGACGTCACAAATCTGGCAGAAACGACCATAAACGACAATTCCAATATGGCGCATATAAAGTCGTTACATACACATTATGAAGACGAAAATACATCGAAAAACAAACACACACATGTTCCACAAGAGGCCTAATGACACTAACGGTACAAATGCGAGAAATTGGGGGTTTTTGGGTGGGGTCAAACTAAATATAAACAAATATGATAGAGGGAAACATTCCACGTGGGAAAAAATGAACTATAGGTAGCACAACTTTTGAACCCACGTAGATAAGCACCTGACAATGTATTCAAGCACACAGTTGGTTTGCACAGCCAATGACTGAGCAACAGTTTGTTGCGAAAGCTTGAATTTCGTGTGTATGTTTGTGTTTGTTTGTGTGTCTGTCGACCTGCCAGCACTTTAGTTCGGTAAGTCACATCATCTTTGTTTTTAGATAAATGTAAACAAATTTAGACACTCACCCCCATACAAAACCACGCAAAACGACGAAAAAAATCGACATCACAAAACTCCCAAAATACCACTAAATACAATATCATCTGGAATCAGATACTTCCCTTGACCTATATAGCTCTACACAAGCTCCCGATCCCATAAATTGGGATCGAACACTTCCCTCGACATATATAGCTCAACAGCAGCTCCCAATCCCATAAGTTAGGATCGAACACTTCTCTTTACCGTGTTGTTGTTGTGGTCTTCAGTCCTGAGACTGGTTTGATGCAGCTATCCATGCTACCCTATCCTGTGCAAGCTTCTTCATCTCCCAGTACTTACTGCAACCCACATCCTTGTGAATCTGCTTAGTGTATTCATCTCTTGGTCTCCCTCTATGATTTTTACCCTCCACGCTGCCCTCCAATGCTAAATTTGTGATCCCTTGATGCCTCAGAACATGTCCTACTAACCGGTCCCTTCTTTTTGTCAAGTTGTGCCACACACTCCTCTTCTCCTCAATTCTATTCAATACCTCCTCAGTAGTTATGTGATCTACCCACCTTATCTTCAGCATTCTTCTGTAGCACCACATTTCGAAAGCTTCTATTCTATTCTCGTCCAAACTATTTATCGTCCATGTTTCACTTACATACATGGCTACACTCCATACAAATACTTTCAGGAACGACTTCCTGACACCTAAATCTATACTCGATGTTTACAAATCCTCTTCTTCAGAAACGCTTTCCTTGCCATTGCCAGTCTACATTTTATATCCTCTCTACTTCGACCATCATCAGTTACTTTGCTCCCCAAATAGCAAAACTCCTTTACTACTTTAAGTGTCTCATTTCCTAATCAAATTCTCTCAGCATCACCCGACTTAATTCGACTACATTCCATTATCCTCCTTTCAAGACACTGTCCATTCCATTCAACTGCTCTCCCAAGTCCTTTGCTGGCTCTGAGAGAATTACAATGTCATCGGCGAACCTCAAAGTTTTTCTTCTTTTCCATGGATTTTAATATCTACTCCGAATTTTCTTCTGTTTCCTTTAATGCTTGCTCAATATACAGATTGAATAACATTGGGGGAGAGGCTACAACCCTCTCTCACTCCCTTCCCAACCACTGCTTCCCTTTCGTGCCCCTCGACTCTTACACTGCCATCTGGTTTCTGTACAAATTGTAAATAGCCTTTCGTTCCCTGTATTTCACCTCTGCCACCTTTAGAATTTGAAAGAGCGTATTATAATCAGCATTGTCAAAAGCTTTCTCTAAGTCACAAATGATAGAAACATAGGTTTGCCTTTCCTTAATCTTTCTTCTAAGATAAGTCGTAAGGTCAGTATTGCCTCACGTGTTCCAACATTTCTACGGAATCGAAACTGATCTTCACCGAGGTTGGCTTCAACCAGTTTTTCCATTCGTCTGTAAAGAATTCGCGTTAGTATTTTGCAGCTGTGACTTATTAAACTGATAGTTCGGTAATTTTCACATCTGTCAACACCTGCTTTCTTTTGGATTGGAATTATTATATTCTTCTTGAAGCCAGAGGGAATTTCGCCTGTCTCGTACATCTTGCCCACCAGATGGTAGAGTTTTGTCAGGACTGGCTCTCCCAAGGCCATCAGTAGTTCTAATAGAATGTTGTCTACTCCCGGGGCCTTGTTTCGACTCAGGTCTTTCAGTGCTCTGTCAAGCTCTTCACGCGGTATCGTATCTCCCATTTCATCTTCATCTACATCCTCTTCCATTTCCATAATATTGTCCTCAAGTACATCGCCCTTGTATAGACCCTCTATATACTCCTTCCACCTTTCTGCTTTCCCTTCTTTGCTTAGAACTGGATTTCCATCTGAGCTCTTGATATTCATAGAAGTGGTTCACTTTTCTCCAAAGGTCTCTTTAATTTTCCTGTAGGCAGTATATATCTTACCCCTAGTGAGACAAGCCTCTACATCCTTACATTTGTCCTCTAGCCATCCCTGCTTAGCCATTTTGCACTTCCTGTCAATCTCATTTTTGAGACGTTCGTATTCCTTTTTGCCTGCTTCATTTACTGCATTTTTGTATTTTCTCCTTTTGTCAATTAAGTTCAATATTTCTTCTGTTACCCAAGGAGTTCTACTAGACCTCGTCTTTTTACCTACTTGATCCTCTGCTGCCTTCACTACTTCATCCCTCAGAGGTACCCATTCTTCTTCTACTGTATTTCTTTCCCCCATTCCTGTCAATTATTCCCTTATGCTCTCCCTGAAACTCTGGACAACCTCTGGTTCTTTCAGTTTATCCAGGTCCCATCTCCTTAAATTCCCACCTTTTTGCAGTTTCTTCAATTTTAATCTACAGTTCATTACCAATAGATTGTGGTCAGAGTCCACATCTGCCCCTGGAAATGCCTTACAATTTATAACCTGGTTCCTAAATCTCTGTCTTACCATTATATAATCTATCTGATACCTTATAGTATCTCCAGGAGTGTTAGCTATGATTAAGTTATGCTCTGTGCAAAACTCTACCAGGCGGCTTCCTCTTTCATTTCTTAGCCCCAATCCGTATTCACCTACTATGTTTCCTTCTCTCCCTTTTCCTACTCTCGAATTCCAGTCACCCATGACTATTAAACTTTCGTCTCCCTTCACTACATGAATAATTTCTTTTATCTCATCATACATTTCTTCAATTTCTTCTTCATCTGCAGAGCTAGTTGGCATATAAACTTGTACTACTGCAGTATGCGTGGGCTTCGTGTCTATCTTGGCCACAATAATGCGTTCACTGTGCTGTTTGTAGTAGCTTACCCACACTCCTATTTTTTTATTCATTATTAAACCTACTCCTGCACTACCCCTATTTGATTTTGTGTTTATAACCCTGTATTCACCTGACCAAGTCTTGTTCCTCCTGCCACCGAACTTCACCAATTCCCACTATATCTAACTTTAACCTATCCATTTCCCTTTTTAAATTTTATAATCTACCTGCCCACTTAAGGGATCTGACATTCCACGCTCCTATCCGTAGAACGCCAGTTTTCTTTTTCCTGATAACGATGTCCTCCTGAGTAGTCCCCACCCGGAGATCCGAATCGGGGACTATTTTACCTGCGGAATATTTTACCCAGGAGGACGCCATCATCATTTATCCATACAGTAAAGCTGCATGCCCTCGGGAAAAATTACGGCCGTAGTTTCCCCTTACCTTCAGCCGTTCGCAGCACCAGCTCAGCAAGGCCGTTTTGGTTAATGTTGCAATGCCAGGTCAGTCAATCATCCAGACTGTTGCCCCTGCAACTACTGAAAAGGCTGCTGCCCCTCTTCAGGAACTACACGTTTGCCTGGCCTCTCAACAGATACCCCTCCGTTGTGGTTGCACCTATGGTATGGCCATCTGTATCGCTGAGGCACGGAAGCCTCCCCACCAATGGCAAGGTCCATGGTTCATGGGAAGGTCTCTTTACCTATGTAACTCAAAAACATCTCCCAATACCAACCTTCACAGCCACACATTTCAATGAAACACTTCCCTTGACCCCAACACACGACACATACACCGAAAACAAAACAATAAAAACTTACCACAAAAAAGTTCTGGCGCCACAAACTAGATTGGCCACCACAATCTCTCTCTCTCTCTCTCTCTCTCTCTCTCTCTCTCTCTCTCTCTCTCTGTCACACACACACACACACACACACACACACACACACACACACCAATGAAAAAATACTCAACCAAAAGAAAAACCCGACCCACCCACACCTCAAACTCTCCCTCCCCCCCAACCAACCCAACCTCCCCCCTCACCCCAAAATAAAAAACTCACAAACAAAAACCAAATGCAACATAAAAAAAATCTCAATCACACACTACAACTCAACAAAAACTTCAACAAAATAGATCCTCCACAACTAAAACACGAACAAACACCCCCCCCCCCACAAACACTCTAACACAAAATAAACCACCCACCCCACCCTGAGCTGCAGCCAGCCAGCTACCCACCCACCCACCCACCCACCCACCCACCCACCCACCCACCCACCCACCCACCTACCTACCCACCTACCTACCTACCTACCTACCTACCTACCTACCTACTCAGACCACCCTAACCAACTACTTTCGGCCTATACATTTTATTCACAGCCCTTAAGAAAACCGGAACAACACAATAGCCCTCAGGGATACTCTTCCGCCAACAGTACTCATCTAAATGAGACTGAAGGTTAGAAGAGTGCCTTTTCCCCCTCCCAAGAACTGACTTAACCACCCCCCACATCCCCTCTATTGTATTGGTACAAGCCCCCGTCTCATAATTCTTGAACTCTAAGCTATGATTCACTACTAAATGATGAAATCCCCTCTCACCCAACCCCCTATATGAAGAAAAAGCATCAGAAACTACTGTGAACCCCGGCTCTATATATTCCTCAATTAACCCCACTAATTTGGCCTTAGACCTCCCTTCCACAACCCTAAAAACACATTCGGAACACCCCCCCCGGAACAACAGCCCCCCACATCCAGAGACCAGCCACAGACTTACCCCTCCCATACTTCCTTTTCCTAAACTGTGACTCGTCCACCTCCACAACAACCCCATGCCCCTCCAGCTTACTACTGTACTTAATAAACCCTGAACACACTTCACAACAAAAAGAATACCAATCAAGCACACTCCTCTCACTCACACCAGTCTCATGCATGCAAAAACTGTGTGGGGATCCATAACAAAAGTAATAAGTAACCAGTAGAATCTCGCGCATGCCCAACCTAGACTTCTCGAACCAGGTACCGAGCCGTATGGAACGCCAAATGTCGTCTTTCCGACAGCGCCACATATAACCGACCCTGGTCTGAGAGGCCGGAACTTTAGCCAACTTCATTTCTTCACAGCAAACACTGCATTTGACCACCTTGGCAATTAAGCCAAAAAGCTGCAGAAACTTAATGAGCTCTAAAGGGGTGTTCCCCATCATAGCCCTCAAACGGGAACTATTAATCTTATCTGTCATATCCATTCCTGATCAAAAAACAACAACCGATTAAATTTAATAAAAATACCACATGACATACAGTGATCACAACTAAATTAACCTTCACACAAAACCACAAAATCGTTAACCACTGAAACGAATTCCACTTCAAACACACTCGAACAATACTCGACACTGAGCAACAGCAAACTGAGCCCAAAACACCAAACAAACGAAAACCCTGAACATACCACCAGAGGGCACAACAAACCATAACACGACGACATCTACAAACACGCCACACTCACAAACCAAACTCCGTGCCGTCATGACGTCACACACCACAACACCCTTACGTCACGGGTCAAAACCGACACGTGGGATCGGACGCTTCTGTTGACCCCAACAACCTTATCTGTAATAATGGGGACATAGATGTGGACAACAGCAGCAGAATGGGAGAGCTTCTACAATCTTCCAACATATATTCAAAGGGTGTGTCCACAAAGCTTTGGTCGTACTATTATCATCCTTCCGATGGCCATATATGCATGTTAGATGTGGAAAATATCAGTAAAATTGATACACAAGCTCAACGTTTTATACCAACAATTCTTCAGGAAAGTTCTGAAGGTCAGTTATCATCGCCACATTTCAAATGAAGACGTGCTGAGAAGTGGTCTATCCAGCCTGCACAAAGTCATTGCTGAAAGAAGGCTGAAGCTTGTGGGGCATGTTCTCTGCATGAAAGATGGAACAACCCCAAATCAACATTTCTGTTGAAATAAACAGATGGATACAGCAAGATCTTGTAACAAAAAGAAATAAACTTCTGCAAAGGATCATCAGTGCATGGACATGACCTGGGAGGAAGCTGAAAACCTGGCAGCTGATAGTTCACTGGAGGATTCTTGCTGCCTTATTTGGTACTGAGCATTGGAGGAACTAACTGTAAGTCAGTGGGTGTTACCTATAACAGCTACTAAATGAAAAGGCACTAAAAGGTTAAGAAGTAACAAGCTAATAGTCAAGTAATTCTCTACAGTCTTTGTGAGGTATTTCAGGGCAAGAGCCCAGGTCAGTGGAAGACAAGTTGCATCGCTATGATGCCCATCTGATCACAAATGAACCGTTTGTCGGAAAATTAAATTTCAGTTGTTTGCCAGTCTTCCTCTCCAGACATTACGTATTGTGACTTATTGCTGTTTTTTAAACGAAGATGCCTTTGAAAAAAAAAAAAAAACATTTTGAAAGGAGAGTAGACAAAGTGGAATATGATGATGGATAGCAGTAGATCATAATAGAAGAAATTTTTTTGAGGTGTTTTAAGCATTGGAAGGTTTGATGGGTCAATGCTTTGATGTGATAGGATTCTACTCTTAGGATTGCAACCCCATCAGATACACCATATATTTTTCCTAGCCAAAATATTAGGTTGGAAGCATGGATTCTGAAAACATGATAATGTGAAACCCAATTAGCACTTTTCTCACATGACATACGTGAAGCTATATATCAAGGCAGTCAGGTGGACGCATTATTTCTTGATTTCCGAAAAGCATTTGACTCAGTACAATACCTTTGCTTGTCATCAAAAGTTCGATCATATGTGTTATTGAGTGAAATTTGTGACTGGATTGAAGACTTGTTGATAGTAAGGACACAGTAGTTTATCTTGGATGGAGTCATTGTCAGATGTGGAAGTAACTTAAGGTGTGCCCCAGGCAAGTGTGTCAAGACCCTTTCTGTTCATGGTGTATGTTAATGACCTTCCAATATTATATTTTAAGCACTGTTCTCCTTTGTAATTTCATGCATAAATGCAATGTTTGGTTATAAACTTATTAATGAGAAAATTATTTTTTAAAAATTACTAGACACATTATTTCTTTACTTTATTTCTCGTGGAATACAATATATAGAAGTAGTATAAGTATTGCGTATGAGTGTGAGTGTTTTGTATCTCAGGAGAAGGCCATTTTGCATAAAGCTTGTGTGTCTAGCAGTCTTTCTGTTGTGCCTGGCCGGCCGAAGTGGCCGTGCGGTTAAAGGCGCTACAGTCTGGAACCGCAAGACCGCTACGGTCGCAGGTTCGAATCCTGCCTCGGGCATGGATGTTTGTGATGTCCGTAGGTTAGTTAGGTTTAACTGGTTCTAAGTTCTAGGGGACTAATGACCTCAGCAGTTGAGTCCCATAGTGCTCAGAGCCATTTGAACCATTTTTGTTGTGCCTGTCTGTGACTCAATGTCTCCTCCAAGTGGCGAGTAGCAATCTATTCTTTTCGTAATTTATATACAATCTTTGAAATGCTAATGAAACGAACATATAGTGGAAGCATTGGCATATCAACTGTTTGTATTTTTCAGAATTATTCTCCTTGAATCTGTAGATAATTTCCAAAACCCACAATCCTGTAAAATGTACATTATGAAAGTGCACATACTTCACCCTGTCTTTCTGTTTGTGTGTCAGCCTCATAATGGTTGAAAAATAAAAGTGCAATCTTCATTTTATCCAGCATTTGTAACACCATATTCAGTTACACACCATGTTAAATAAATTGCATCCTGCAAATGAGTATTTAGGGATATGGAGTGAGTCAAGTTGTGTATTAGCGAGCAAAAGAGTCATTGCAGGCAACTTCTGTGAAATATACTAACCACAAATTGCAACTGTCACATTGTTAGTTAGGGGAATTGCTTCTATGTTATTTTGTAATGTGTTATAAATAATGGTATTATGTATGTAAAGTTGTCCTCAAACTGAAGGTTGGTTTGGACACTACAGTAGTTTAGTAGCAGGGTCCTTTGTTTGAGCTTAGAACTGATTTACCAACCAATTATAGGAGAGACCTACCATTTAATGTCGAGTCAGAATCATTACACAGCTTGTAATTTTTCACATGAACTGATCATCACTTGATAATTTACAGAAAAGTATTAAGGCCACTGTAGTGCTGAACCCCAGACCTTTGGATTTGTAGCCAGAGAACCACCAAGTCAACTAATGGCTGTGTCTTAGAAGACTCTTTACCCTTCATTATTTCTCACATCAGGGTGTGTCTATTGATTTCAAATAGCGATACTGGCTGTCTGTATACTGAAAAGTTGAAATCTTGTTAGGCATGTACTGAAACTTAGACTGTTGAATTTTAATACTCAGTAAGTGATAAGACACTCTTGTATTTAATTTTTGAAAAGCTAGAGATTTCAAATCTCCTCTCTGGTTTTTACTGGCAGCCTGTTACTGTTGCACAAGAATATAAAACTACATTCTAAACCTGTAACATTTTCAATTTTAGTACTGTGGTTTCTAAATTTCACTGTTCATCTTAAGTTTGATGTTCATTTCTCATCAGACTAATGTTTTTGTAACAATTGTAAATGATTATTACCTTCATCTCAGACTGGGTCATGCTTAGCCCACAGTTTTCTTGTTAGAGCAATGAGAATGCATATATAGAAACCACAGTCTGAAAATTCAGGTGTGCCGTGTTTTAATTATAGGTTATGACTGGCTGTATTGCAAGGTGGGGTAGTGCAATATGTCTATAATCCTGCCAAAACAATGAGACTGGAAGTAACCTGCCCAAATAGTTAAGAAACATATTCAGTCTCTCAGTAATATGAAGAAGAGAGAAGGCTGCCCACCACATGTAGGAGACATTGCATTGAAGTAATACGAAGAAGATAGAAGGCTGCCTCTCTCTCTCTCTCTCTCTCTCTCTCTCACACACACACACACACACACACACACACACACACACACACACACAAAATGGAAAACTGCTAAACTTTCAGTAAAACTACAATGAAATTTTTGCTAAAAGATAAGCAGTCTTTTCATTGTGTCTGTCTGCAACTCAATGCCTCCTCCTATTTGATGAGTAGCAATCTATCATTTTTCATATTGTTGTTATTCTGTACTGAACTCGCATTATTTCTTCCTGTGTCACCAAAAGACTATTTCCATATGTTTTCCTAATGTCCCGTTATTTCCTGCCCCCTTATTGTCCTGTATGTCTTTCCCCTCCCAGCAGGGCCAGTCCTTCACTATTCTCCACACACACACACACACACACACACACACACACACACACACACACACACACACACACACACACATCTTCCAAGGCATCCACTTTGTACCAAAAAACACCAAGATTTCTCAAACTAAAAAAAAAAAAAAAAATATTTCTTTTTATTCCACACATTTTCAGTATCGGTACTCACAGAAAAAAAAGCAAATAATGAAATCTTACTTATGGTGCATGTACAATGAGGTGACAAGTCATGGGATAACAATGTGCACATATATAGATGGTGGTAGTATCGTGTACACAAGGTATGAGAGGGCAGTGCATTGTCATTTCTACTCAGGTGAGTCATGTGAAAAAGTTTCCAGCATGATTGTGGCTGCACAATGGGAATTAACAGTTTCTGAATGTGGAGTGGTAGTTGAAGCTAGACTAATGTGACATTCCATTTAAGAAATCATTAGGGAATTCAATATTCCATGATCTTCAGTGTCAAAAGTGTGCCGAAAATAGAAAATTTCAGGCATTACCTCTCACCATGAGTGAAGTGGTGGCCAGTGACCTTTACTTGATGACTGAGAGAAGTGGCATTTGTGTAGAGTTGTCAGTGTTAACAGACAAGCAACACTGCATGCAGTGACCATAGAATTCGATGTGGAACATATGATGAACGTATCCATTAGGACAGGCCAACGAAATTTGTGTTAATGAGCTATGGCAGCAGACAACTGCTGCAAGTGCCTCTGCTAACAGCATAACATCATCTGCAGTAATTCTCCTGGCTTGTGACCATATTGCATGGACACTAGATGACTTGGAAACTATGGCCTGTTCAGATGAGTTTAGATTTCAGATAATGTGGGCTTTGTTTACATGAAATGGACCAGGTTCTGTGGTGCAACCGTACCAATCATTGACAGGAAATGGTTATGTTCAGCAGCTTGGAGACCATTTGCAGCCATTCATGGATTTCAACTTCCCAAACAATTGTGGAAGGTCACAGTTCTTTGCTGTTGGTTTGAAGAACATTCTGGACAATTTGCATGAATTATTGGGCCACCAGATTCCCCGACATAAATCCCATCAATCATTTATAGGACATAAATGAGAGGTTAGTTTGTGCACAAAATCCTGCACCAGTAACACTATTTGCAGTTATGGATGGCTATAGAGACACCATGGCTCAATATTTCTGCATGGGACATCCATTGAGTCCATGCCACATCGAGTTTCTGCACTACGCCAAGCAGAAGAAAGTCCAACATGATAGTAGGAGGTATCCCAAGACTTCTGTCACCTCACTATGCTGTATAGTAAGAAGAATACACAATTTTGTTTGTATGTGGTTTTGGAGTATACAGGATGTGAAATGTACACAAAGCTGCCAACCGTAGCCGCAACAATGGCTCCAACCAGGCTGAGCATTGGGTTGAACTGAGATTTGACTATAGGTATGGGTAATTTGTTCTATTCTAAAACTTCCTGGCAAATTAAAACCGTGTACCAGATCAAGACATGAACTGAGGACCTTTGATTTTTCAGTGGCAAGTGCTCTACTGACTGAGCTACCCAAATACGCCTCTGTGAAGTTTGGAAGGGAGACCAGATAATTATGGAAGTAAGACTTTGAGGGCTGTTCTTGAGTCGTGCTTGGCGACCTCAGTCGGTAGAGTATGGGCCCAAAGAAGGCAAAGGTCCACACTTCAACTCTTGGTCCAGCACACACATTTAGTATGTCAGGAAGTTTCATATCAGTGCACACTCCACCACAAAGAGAAAATTTCATTCTGGCATTCTATTCTGCTTTAGCCTTATGGCAGAGTTCATCAGTCATAGCAGCTGTTGGTTGTTGGCGTGCCAGTCTCTCAGCAAATGGCCAGGTGTTTTCAGTTGGTCGAAGTTCTGGAAAACATATTGGCCAGAGCAGTAGCAGAACAATCTCTGTATCTAGGTGGGTAGGTCAGGACAACAATGGTGACGTGTGATATTAAGTTGCCTTGTTCACAGATTGTCACAGTGACTTTGGAGACTCATCTCGGCTAAGCCACTTGCCAGAAATGCAAATTATGCTGTCTGTATTAATATCTGTTTGAACCAGAAGTGATTGTGTTGAGCTGTTATATCATGTTTTATGTAATGTAATGTACCCGTGTATAAATTTCTGTTTGCCATTATAGAATTATTCATACCTAGATCAGACCAACTGTGCAGTCTTCGTTACTGTAGACTTCATTTCCTTCTGCAACTTCTGTGCTGGAAGCTGAACAGATCTCTTACAAATCTCAAATTTCCAATAAATAATGTAGAAACGTTCTTTGTTAATATGAATACATTGATCTATTAATTACAACAGTCAAACGTGTCATACATTCCTTTATGACCAAGGGGCAGTATCATTAGATTTGCTCAATTACGTATGATAGTAATTGACCTTTATTCTCTCTTGGATGACAGCTAACTGAATGATCTCAAAGACTCTCCAGATATTGGGGACATCATCACGATTGTCACAGACGTCCTCCTCCTGTGGATTGTACCATATCTCCAAGGTAGGAGCAGACAACGCAAAACCAACAGGTACTATGAAGCTTAGTAAGATTCCTGTTGTCATCCTGACTAGCAGATATGCTGTGTCCATTCAACTTACACACACAGAAAGAAAACAAATTTCCAAACAGCATGCTATACTAACTCATTACTTAAATTTGTGTTGTTGCAATCATCATTCGTTGGTTTGGTAAATGTTGTGCAACACCTCTGCTTGTTAAAGTGATATGTTACCTTAGAACTTGTGAACTTGGTAGTGCCCCCATATCATCACACTAGGTGCTGGGCTCATATGACAATGTTTATACTCAGAGCTACCCCACATGATTACATCCATCACAATAGTGTATGCAGAGCTGGGACTCATCTAAACAGAATTTGTCTTGTCAGTATTAAATCCAATGTTTTTGTTGCGCACACTGCTGTGGTTGTGCCTCTTTCCACCGGTGTTCTTCTCACTGCCACTGTATTAGTGGATGTCACCACAGTGACAAACATACTGACAGTAGATAGTGCTCCAGACTTCGTCCCACTGACCATGTGGATACTTGTGTTACTGCAAAGTAGCCAGTTTCTTGCCATCTCTCAGGTTTTATCAGTGTGACAGATGCGTTCTTCCAGTTATTTTGCTGAGTTGTTTCCATTTTATGCACAACATGTTGATTACTAGCCCAACTGTCTTCCTAAAGTGCTGCAAAGTTTGCTGCTGTGTGTACTCGATGCATGCACTCCAAAAGACTTGACTGCTATTATTGGTGTCATGCTGCTATTTCTAGCTGAGTTGGATTCCAGAAACCTACTTTGCCTTTTGATGTGCTTGTTTTTCAGAGCTCAAACTGAAATTCCATGAAATGCAAATTCTGTGTCCCAGCTCTGGTGAATATAATGGCCAGAGAGAACAAAATGAGTGCAGGGCCTCAAGCCTCGTTGAAAATAAAGCCTTTGTCCTTGTTTGTTAGGTTTTCTAACATACTTATTGCAGTTGGCTCCTTAATTATGCTGTCCCAGAAACCTGATATTTCCACTACAAGGCTGTTCGCATTATATTTCATTTCATAATTATATTCGAGGCAGTACTTAGCGATAGCTGGTTTGCCTGGTTGTTACAGTCGGATGTGTCACTGATGTGCTTTCACCTCTCCTCGAATGTCCCAATAGTCTGCCCCCACATAAGACGTGCTATGTTCTAATGGCATTTGATATATGCCAGACTTTTGGAGACATAATTTGTAAACAGTTATAGTGAATGTTACATAGTGCAGGTCTTCACAGTGGAGATAGTGGCGAAACCACAAAAAATGACAAACTGTGAAAAAAACAATTATAATAAGAAATACAAAAACATGGGAAAACGATAGCATTTTGTAACAAGGACGAAAATAATGCCCCACTGATGATGTTGGAACTTCAGCGAAACATGTCTGGAAGATAGAGGAAAAAATAAAATTGTGTTTTGCTCAAGGTGGACCACCTCCAAAATCAAATCTATTTTTAAGCAAAGGTGGACAGAAGAGCTTCAACCTCAAGGTGACATATTGTCTTTAACACTGTAAAGACTACTTTTTATCTTAGTTGAAAGGAGTGAAATGCACTGTGTGCCATATTTCTATAGGAGCCTACTGATCTTTCTGGATATTTGGCCGGCATTAGATATGTAAGCAGTTGTTTGCTTCTCTTCTTCCTTCTCAGACTTAATCTTTTTCTCATTCATTCTTGATTTTGACAATCTGAGTACCCATTCCTTTGGAGCATTGCTTGTAATTCTTCAACTCTCCTTGTCTGAAAGTATCGACCAGATTTCGTAGCAAAAAATTTTTGTTAACTGATGATGACTTGAGGCATGGAGATAGGTTAGTGCATATAGGTTTGCCTTATGCATTGTGACAAAGGTGTCAACGTGTTCTCATATCATGTCAAGGAAAGGTAGCTAGTTCTCTTTTCAAAGTTGCATCAGGGGTTTTATGTTACAAAGAGTTTACGTGTTCCAGGAGCTCAAGTTTTTCTGCTCGATGTGACCAAAAGACAAGTGCCGTCCATGTGCCAATAGAAACGTGTTTCAGCTTGGAGGATTTTAGTACCTTTGTTTAATTGGGTTCCATGAATAGGTTTGCCATCAGGGGTTTGGTCATCATATTTTCCTTTGAATAGGAAATAAGTTGACTTCAGAAAACACATAAAACTTTCTGTGATACAATCTTCAATGTTTTCCATGATTAGTTCCAAGGTGTCAAAGTGGAACCTGGTCAAGAGGGCAATACCACTGAAACTGACCATAATATCAATATTCCGCTTCCGCAGTTGGCTTGGGGGGGGGGGGGGGGGGGAGGACTCAGCACAACACACCATTAATCAACCACACTTGGAAAGCCTGAGAGATCACCTCACTTCATTCAACAGGGAGTAAACATTTCACAATGCATATCATTTGGAGAAGCTGTGCCGGGTGAAAGGTAGACTTCTCAGTACACAGATCAGATCTATTGGACAAGGTGTCATGATGAAAAAGCCGTACCTACATCTGCAGACATCGAACATCACAATAACACACCAGCCTTCCAAACTTGGCCCTAGTAAGAGAGAGAATTCATGAAATCCGAAGAATGCCAGACATCACTTAAAAAAAAATTCTTCATCTCCATCTTTACATGTCAGCTACACAATCTGGAATTCTTGGGAATGGGGTGACAATATGGCCTTGTCACAAACAGAATCAGTGCAGTTGAAAATTACTTCACACCAGAAAACAAAATTCAATCATTAGCACAAAAAGCCAAGACAAGGTACAGGGAAACATACTGTCATTAATCTCACCGACAATAATGTAGATGAGAATACAGTGAAGATCCTTTCTAAATGGCCCGATTTCATACACACTCCAAAAATTATACCAGTAGTAGATTACATCAGCTCCATGGAATATGTTGCAGCTTCTCTACCACCGGAAGCAGAAGAGGTGGTTTGTTGTAAAACCTTTAGAGCACTTATCACGGTGCCAATACTAAGATCCAGCATCTCCAAGGAAGAGCAAGCAACACTGAGAAATCTGCAAGGGGACAAGGAAATTATAGTCCTACCTGCCAATAAGGCGATCCTACAATCCTAATGTCACAAGGACTACAATAAGATTTTTCACCTTTTCAATTACGTAGCATACAGACAAATAAATGTCGACCCTACAAGTAAAATCAAAAGGAAGTCTGACCCTTCTCAATGACTCAAGGTTCGTCATGCAACATGATTAAGGCTCTTAGAATATGCTGAAGCCAGACAGTTGTTTCACAGACGTTTTTATGCACATTGTGACATCAGTTTATCTCCTGTTCTTTGGTAACTATTATGAACAAACTAATGATGTGGTAGTGGGTAGTCCATTATTCAGTACCAGCCTATGCAAAGACCCTAATTTCGCTAATTTGTTTCTGTTGGTATATGATACATTTATGGAGTGTTAGCACTTGGAACAGAAGAGCTGAAGAGTTACTGGAACATTTAAACTCTGTCCATCATAATACAAAATTTGTGATGGAACTGAGAGAGAGATCAAGCTACCTTTCATTGATGTGTTAGTTATGAGAAGAATCACAATGGATCCCTAGGTCACACCGAGCGAGGTGGCGCAGTGGCTAGCACACTGGACTCGCATTCGGGAGGACGACGGTTCAATCCCGCGTCCGGCCATCCTGATTTAGGTTTTCTGTGATTTCCCTAAATCACTCCAGGCAAATACCGGGATGGTTCCTTTGAAAGGGCACGGCCGACTTCCTTCTCCGTCCTTCCCTAATCCGATGAGACCGATGACCTTGCTGTTTGGTCTCTTCCCCCAAACCAACCAACCCTAGGTCACAGTGTATGTAGAAAGTCTACGTATACTGACATTTATCTCCAAGAATAGAGCCAATGCCATCCATCACAAAGGAATTTGATGCTAAAGAATGGTCCATGTGTAGTGGTTCCACCTGCTTTGTTTCTTCATTTGTTATCCTCGGTGATGACGTACTGCATTGCTACACTGGCTGAAAAATGAGTTGTGGATTCTGACACTGACTACTGTAAATAATGTAGCCAACAGGTGCACAGTTGCGCTTCACAGTACTTTAATTTCACTGTTCACAACCCGCTAATAATACACAGTTATTTGCCCAGTGCACAGTCTTTTTAATAGTTTGCAGGCAGAGCTTCAAATACTGCTACAATAGTTTACTGTTGAACATCTACGAGCAGTAAAAACCTAACCACAAAGTTCACAGTTCTTGAAGAATAGCAAGGTACATATGGAGCAGACACTGTCATTGGTTTGACACGTGGCCGAATTGTTTAACACTTATTCCACAGTTAAGTTGAAGTATTGTTGTTGTTCTAACCAACACAGATTTCTCATCTGAAACTCGGACGTGGACTGACTGACTGACTGACTCGTGACCAAAAAGTGGGCCGTTGTATATCATCAGAATAGTAGGCCCTGAAACTAACTCATTAAATTAACTGAATACATCGAAAAATTGGTTCTTTTTAACAGTTTCTTCTACTACAAGATGTAGGCCGAATTATTTGTTTAAATCATGAAATTAACAAATATAAGTACACAAACAATACTTTGGACAAAACTGTTAATTACTTTGGAATTAATTAAAGGCTGGCTTTGCTAACATGTTTTTGAATAGAGCCAAATAGATACTTCAAGATTACTAGTATTTTGTCTTCCAAATCTTTACAATTATTACAGAATTTATATTTGTTTATATGTCAACAGTAGAATTTAAGTTAAGAAACAATTACTGAATTCACCCTATAATGAAAGATACTAACTAGTAATAGTCAAAATAAACTAGAAAGTCAATTACATATATAAAACTAAGCACAAAATTAGATCTGGTGTTATAATTCTTTAAACCTGAGGGCCAACCTTTCTGGATTATGAAAATACAGATTATACTCATGTATGTTATTGGTAATTAGTTCAAAAATGAAAAAAAAAATTAAGTAGACAGATGGCAAAATAAGAGGGGAATTAAAAATATCCCAACTTGCTTTGTCGCACTTGGAGCTCAAACACTTTCAGACAAGAAGACCCTTGCTGAAAAATTTGAAACACTTATGAATAATGTTCTGAAGGAATGGGTACTCATTATCATATGAAATCAAAATAAAGAATATGTGAGATAGAGGTTAAGACTGAGAAGGAAGAACAGGAACTAAGAATTGCTTGTCTGGCTTATGCTGACCAAATATCTGGAAAGATTGGTGGAGTCCAGTGAGAACATGATATCTGTTGTATTTCACTCCTTTCAACTAAGATAGAAAGCGCTTTTGTAATATTAAAGATGATTTAGGCCTCTGCAAGTCTGTTGTGTACCACAAGGCTGACTATCATAACAATCAAAGAGAGATGTGAGTAACATCAGTGATATACTAGACCAACACAACCAAGCGAATTTATGTTGCCAAGTATAGCAGAACCGCACTATCCACATCCTACAGGACCAGAAGCATGGTCAGACCACAAAAAGGCTGGATTATCAGAAGGACACTTTTATTGACCCACATCATCATAATAAAGTACAGCACAACTTCAATGTTCAACTGGAAATACTATCTGAAATATTGTTCCATATTAAAACAGCAACAAAATGAAAACATTCACACAATCAAAAATCTTACAAAAAAGTGTAATGTTTAGTGGTGTGTGTATTGTAAAATATGTCTGTATCGTACAGTAATATATTTTCTCTGTGAGTGGCAGCTGAACATCGGTTCATACCTTTTTACAGTACTGCATTAACATGCAATTGATTTACACTTAACTCTTCAAAATACGAGAAATCTACAATTACATCTACACCTATACCTGTACTCTGCAAACCATCATGAAGTGCTTATTAGGATTTCTTCCCATTTCATTCACATATGGTGTGTGGAAGGAATGATTGTTTGAATGCCTCTTTGCACACTGTAATTTTTTTAATCTCACCCTCACAACCCATATGTGTGTGATACATAGCGAATTGAAGTTTATTCCTAGAGTAATAATTAAAGCTGGTTCTTGAAACTTTGTTAGTAGATTTTCTCAGGATAGTTCACATTTATCTTCAGCAATCTGCTAGTTCAATTTCTTCAGCAACACTGGAGCACTCTCCCACACTGGTGCTCATTCTTGCTGCCTTACTCTGTATGTGTTCAATATCCCCTGTTAGTCCTCTTTAGTACAGGTCCTACACACTTGTGCAATGCAATACTCCAGAACCGGTCACACGAGTCATTTGTAAACAATCTCCTTTATAGACTGATTGCACTTCCCCAGTATTCTACCAACAAACCGAAGTCTGCTTTAACCTCAACTGAGACCTTGTGAGCATTCCATTTCATATCACCACAAAGTGTTACATCCAGGTATTTGTATGAGTTGGCTGATTCCAACAGTGACTCATTGATACTACAGTCATAGGATACTATGTTTGTTTTTTCTTCTTGTAACGTGCACAATTTTTTGTTTCTGAACATTGAGAGCAAGTTGCCAATCTTTGCACCACTTTGAAATCTTATGAAGATTCGACTGAATATCTATGCAGCTTTTTTCAGACATTACTTCAGAACAGATAATTGCATCATCTATAAAAAGTCTTAATATTGTGTGAAAGGTCATTGATGACATCATGAACAGCAAGAGTCCCAGCAAATTCCCTGGGGCATGCCTGATGTTTCTACATCTGATAATGACTCTCTGTGCAAGATAGCATGCTGTGTCTTCCCCACCTAAAAGTTCCAGTCCAGCCACAAATTTCACTTAATACCTCATATGATCGTACTTTTGACAGTAAGTGTAGGTATGGTACTGAGTTAAACACTTACCAGAAATCAAGAAATAATGCATCTACCTGACAGTCTGATCCAAATCTTTCAGTATGTTATGTGAGAAAAGTGCAAGTCGGGCTTCACATGATTGACTCTTTGGACTCCATACTGGTTGGCATTGAGGAGGTTATTCTGTTCAAGATACCTCGTTGTGTTGGAGCTCAGAATAAGTTCAAGGATTCTACAACAAATTGATGTCAAGGATATTGGACGGTAGTTTTGTGGATCACTTCTTCTAGCCTCGTTGTAGATGGGTCCGACCTGTGCTTTTCTCCCTGAACTGGGCAAGGTTTTTTGTTTGAAGGGTCTACAAGAGAGTATAGTTAAAAGAGGGGCTATCTTGGCCACAAATTCAATATAGAACCTGACAGAGATTCCATCGGGTCCTACAGTTTTGTTCAATTTTAAGGATTTCTTCCCTTTCTCAACACCATTGACACTAACACTGAACGCTGACTTTATTTATCTTTCCAATGGTAAGAGGATTAAAAACAGGGCAATTCTCCTGGGTTTTTCTTCGTAAAGGAACATTTGAAAATAGAGTTAGGCATTTCAGCTTTTGCTTTGCTACTCTGAATTTCAGTTCCTGTTTCATTCACTAGGGTTTGGACACTAACTTTGGGGCCACTAACAGCCTTTACATAGGACCGTAATTTCTTTGGGTTTTATGAAAAATCGTTTGACACAGTTCAGCTATGGTAGTCATTGAAGACTTAAACCATTGTCCTCTTGACAGCTTAATTCAGCAGCTCTGTATCTATAAACCCAATGCTGTTTTTGTGGGTGAACGCTGGGCGATGCCTAACCCTAAACTTTTTTTGTCAACAAAGTAATTTTTTTACGATATTGAGAACTTGGAAGAGTGCCAAAGATTTATTTCACAGGCGTAAATTTTTTATTTCATTTTTTCTTGTTGGTAATTGCAATAGGAATGATACCAGTGCAGTTTTTGGTGGGAAAAGCGATGTCATTGACTGTTTAAATCAGAAAACTAACAAACTATTTTACTTGTTCTCCTGCATCTAAAAAACCAAAAACTGTCAATAATTCGTGTGCGAGTGAAAAGCTAGGAAGTTCAACATCAGTGGATGACGAAAGTGAAACTGTAAACCTGAGCATTGAACCTATGTGGAAAATGCAGTGAACGAACTAGTGCATGATAGAAAATTAAATGATCGTCCAGAGTGTTGGACTTTGGAACAAGTCCGATACCATTTTTTTGTAGTTCGACATGTTGATGACGTCATGGCTAAAAGCAGACGGGTGGTATCCCATGCTTCAGTTATAAGTAATTTTTGCTACATTATATCCATTGTCGGAGTACCCTCAAACTTTTTTTTTAGAAGAAAAGCACTGTATAAACCTGTGCTTTGTTTTTACAGCTATTATTCAGTTATCTCTGTTTCTTTCGAAGTTTCTTTAGAATGAATGACTGACAAGGGAACCTCTCCATCGCACACCCCCCCCCCTCCCCCCCTCAGATTTAGTTATAAGTTGGCACAGTGGATAGGCCTTGAAAAACTGAACACAGATCAATCGAGAAAACAGGAAGAAGTTGTATGGAACTATGAAAAAACAAGCAAAATATACAAACTGAGTAGTCCATGTCCAAGATAGGCAACATCAAGGATAGTGTGAGCTCAGGAGTCCCGTGGTCCTGTGGTTAGTGTGAGCAGCTGCGTATAGAGAGGTCCTTGGTTCAAGTCTTCCCTCGAATGAAAAGTTTACTTTCTATATTTTCGCAAAGTTATGATCTGTCCGTTCGTTCATTGACGTCTCTGTTCACTGTAATAAGTTTAGTGTCTGTGTTTTGCGACCGCACCGCAAAACCGTGCGATTAGTAGACGAAAGGACATGCCTCTCCAATGGGAACCTGATATTTTCTATACGACACTTGTGACGGCATGTGCGTCACATGACAGGAATATGTTGTCAACCCACCTAACTTGTACACTTGGCGAATGGGTAAAAAGATTCTTCTACCTTGCCCAATTTAGGTTTTTTTGTGGATGTGATAATCACTCCCAAAAAAGTGATGAAAACATAAGAGTTTGTCACATAAACTGAAAATAAAAAATTAAACTTTTCATTCGATGGAAGACTTGAACCAAGGACCTCTCATTCCGCAGCTGCTCATGCTAACCACGGGACCAGGGCGCTCCTGAGCTCACACTGTCCTTAATGTTGCCTATCTTGTGTATGGACTACTCAGTTTGTATATTTTGCTTATTTTTTTTTCATAGTTCCACACAACTTCTTCCTGTTTTCTCGATTGATCTGTGTTCAGTTTTTCAAGGCCTATCCACTGTGCCAACTTATAACTAAATCTGAGGGGGGTGCAATGGGGAGGTTCCCTTGTGAGTACCAAGGAGAGTCTCTCTCATTATGAAATGTTCTACTAGGTACATACCTAACCAGTCCATGGTCAATTATTCTTTTAAACTTGAGCCATGCTCATGCCCTGTGCTGAAAGTTTCAAGTTCCTCACTGAGATATGACACTACTGATTTCTTATCTATTTTATTGAACACACATATATCTTTCCTTTTTTTAGTAGTCCTTTGTACTTAGGTAATCATTGTTGCCACAACTGTGACCTGGTGAAGATTGCATCAGCATCGAAGCATACTAGTGTTGAGTTTGTATCTGTTCTTGGGCGCCATGACCGACCTCATTTGAACTCTTCTGTCAAGAGAGTTAATTTGGAGCTGGAACGGCTGCTCATGTCGGGTGCGGGGTCACACATTGGTGTGGTTCATGTTGATTCTCTCAGTAGGTGGGATTATACTAGGCATGACCTTCACCTCAACAGGAAGGGGAACGGTAAATTGGCTGGGGAAATAGCAGGAAAGTTAAAGGGGGGAGGCACTGTCATGAGTGGTAAAATACCAGTGGTTATAGGATTCAGAAAAGACCCTTTTTTAGGGTAGGGAGGACAGAAAGAAAGCAAATTTTAAGAGAGGTTAGAACTGAGACAAACCTTCAGTTTGAGAAAGAAATCAAAAAACATAATTCCAGCTTATTACATCAGCATAAACAGCCATTGGTTAAGAATTTTCAACTGTCAGCAGATATTTTAACTCCACCCAATTTTAACTCAGTCAATGTGAAATGTCAGCTATCTTTATTGCATCAAAATATTCGATGACTGAGAAATAAAATTAATGAATTAACTATGTGCATAGATGAATTAGAGTCTTCAAACCCAGCTGACATAATCTGCCTCTCTGAACATCATGTGACCACTGGTATAGAACTTTTAAGTGTTACAGGGTTTAGGTTAGCATCTCACTTTTGTAGATCAGAAATGGAGAAAGGAGGAGTTGCCACATTCATCAGGAACTGTCATAAATTTAAGAACATAGACATTCATAAATTTTGCCTAGAACAGCATATGGAAGCATGTGCAACAGAATTAGAATTTCACAAAAAATCCTTCATAATATTAAGTGTATATCGAGCACCTGCAGGTAACTTTAATCTGTTTGTAAACCACCTTGAAGCTGTACTGGCCCATTTAACAACCAAAAACAAAGAAATAGTGGTTGCTGGTGATTTCAATGTAGATTTCCTTAAAGACTCTCCAAATAAGAACTTATTTGAGTTAGTAACACTATCATTCAACTTAATTCCCACTGTAAAGTTCCCCACTAGGATAGCCACTTGCTCACAAACAGCCATTGATAATATCTTTATAGAAAAGTCCAATGAACAAAATTATATTACAAAACCAATAGTCAATGGCCTCTCAGACCATGACATGCAGTTCCTTCTGTTAAATGTTAATACTGAACAGGATATAAAATCTGTTAAATCTGAGCTCAAGAGGGTAATCAGTAAGCCAAAAATTGATTATTTTAGGACACTCCTCAGAGACATTCACTGGACTGATGTTTACAGTGCTCATGGCATGAATGAAAAATATAACATTTTTGCTAATAAAGTGCTTACCTTAATCAAACAGTGCTTTCCCCCAAAACTTACCAAGGTTAGAGCAAAGTCTACAAAGAAGCCATGGATTACTCGAGGAATAGGGGTATCTTGTAAAACAAAAAGAAAACTGTATCTGTCAATCCGAAACATTTCCAATGTTGATGCTATAGCACATTATAAGAAATACTGCAAAATATTAAAGACTGTAATACGGATGTCAAAGCAAATTTATTACAAGGAAAAGATAGTCATATCAGATAGCAAAATAAAGACAATATGGGATATAGTGAAGGAGGAGACCGGTAGAACCAGACATGAAGAGGAACAAATAGCATTAAGAGTAAATGATATATTGGTGACAGATGTGTATAGTGTTGCAGAACTTTTTAACAAACATTTTATAACTGTTACTGAAAAGATAGGGTTGTCAGGTTCGGTAGATGCTGCTATGGATTACCTTAGACCAGACATTTCAAGTAACTTCCATAATATGAATTTGACCCTCACTACCCCAACAGAAATAATGTCCATCATAAAATCTTTAAAATCAAAAACATCTAGTGGGTATGATGAAATATCAACAAAGTTAATTAAAGAATGTGATTCTGAGCTAAGTAACATATTAAGCTATCTGTGTAACCAGTCGTTTATCAGTGGAATATTTCCTGAATGGCTGAAATATGCTGAAGTTAAGCCACTGTTTAAGAAGGGAGATAAAGAAATAGCATCAAATTTCCGCCCAATTTCACTGTTGCCAGCATTCTCAAAAATTTTCGAAAAAGTAATGTACAGTCGTCTTTATAACCATCTTATCTCAAATAACATACTGTCAAAGTCACAGTTTGGATTTCTAAAAGGTTCTGATATTGAGAAGGCTATCTACACTTACAGTGAAAATGTGCTTAATTCATTAGACAAAAAATTGCAGGCAACTGGTATATTTTGTGATCTGTCAAAGGCATTTGACTGTAAATCACAATATCCTTTTAAGTAAACTAGAATATTACAGTGTAACAGGAAATGCTGCAAAATGGTTCAAATCTTATATCTCTGGCAGGAAACAAAGGGTGTTATTAGGAAAGAGACATGTATCAAGCTATCAGGCATCATCCAACTGGGAACTAATTACATGTGGGGTCCCACAAGGTTCCATTTTGGGGCCCTTACTTTTTCTTGTGTATATCAATGACCTTTCATCAGTAACATTACCAGATGCCAAGTTTGTTTTGTTTGCCGATGATACAAACATTGCAATAAATAGCAAATCAAGTGTAGTCTTAGAAAGATCTGCCAATAAAATATTTGTGGACATTAATCACTGGTTCCTAGCCAATTCTTTATCACTAAACTTTAAAAAAACACACTACATGCAGTTCAGAACTTGTAAGAGGTGTCCCAAGAGTATATGTCTAACATACGATGACAAGAAGATAGAAGAAGTGGACAATGTTAAATTCTTGGGATTACAGCTTGATAATAAATTCAACTGGGAGGAGCACACCACAGAACTGCTGAAGCGTCTTAACAAATCTCTGTTTGCAATGCGAATTTTGTCATACATAGGGGATATAAAAATGAAAAAGCTGGCATACTATGCTTACTTTCATTCCATAATGTCATATGGGATTATTTTTTGGGGTAATTCGTCAAGCCAAGCTAAAGTTTTCCGGGCACAAAAACGTGCAGTAAGAGTTATATGTGGTGTGAACTCAAGAACATCCTGCAGAAGCATGTTTAGGGAACTAGGGATACTAACTACTGCTTCCCAATATATTTATTCCTTAATGAAATTTGTCATTAAAAATATATCACTTTTTCAAACCAACAGCTCAATTCATGGAATCAATACTAGAAATAAGAATAATCTTCACAAGGATTTAATGTCACTTAGTCTTGTACAAAAAGGTGTGCATTATTCAGGAACACACATTTTCAATAACTTGCCAGCAGCCATAAAAAGCTTAACAACCAATGAAATTCAGTTTAAGAGAAGCCTAAAGGATTTATTGGTGGCCAACTCCTTCTACTCCATTGATGAATTTCTTAGTAAAACCAACTGATTTGTAAATAAGTACAACATAACTTCTGCACAATTTCAGTGCAGTAATGTGTTCATTGAAAATTTGTGTGTGTGTGTGTGTGTGTGTGTGTGTGTGTGTGTGTGTGTGTGTGTGTGTGTGTGTAATCTAACTTCTGTGCCATTTCAGTGCAGTGAAGTGTTCATTGTAAATAAGTATTACAGTAGTTGTATTACATGTTTATAAATAAATAAAAAACTTTTTTATTTTAAATTCAGTGCATTAGTATTTGTAAAATGACTCTTAGTGTTCATTAAAAAATGATGATCATTCCACTTGGGACCTGTGGAATGGTACATTAGCTTATTTGTTTTAGTTGTAAATATTTGTCATGTATTGTTGTTTTTCTGACATGTTCCACATCCTGGAGGACCTCTTCACTACGGATCAATTGGAATGAAAGTAAATCTAATCTAATCTAATGGTCACTGACACTGGTTTCTATGTGGGCATCCTCAAAGAGGTCAGGTCTATTTGTTACCAATATTTCTAATATATTTACAACATGACTAGAGTTCTGAACTATCTGTTCTAGACAGGTTTCAGTAATGTTTCACAGGATGTTTTATCACACAGATCACTAACAAAACTGTAATTTTCCCAATTGATTAGCGGATTATTAAGGTCTCCACCAATGATTACATTATGGCCGAGGAACTTACGTGCAAATGAACTGAGGTTCTCTCCAAAGTTTTCAGTTATATCAGGAGATGAGTCAGGTGGATGATAGAAGGCTCAAATTATCATTTTATGCCCACACCTGATACTGAGTCTTGCCCAAACAGTGTCAGATGCAGCTTCAATTTCTATCTCAGTGGATTTGAGTTTCTTGTCTGCTGCAACAAATTGCATTTGCCTTTCCTTTTGATATACACTTAGATTTTCCACAAAAATCTCACTACTATCAATTTCAGGTTTCGAGCAGATTTCTGTACGTAGTGTTATGAGAGCGTCACTGCTTTTCATAAGCAATTTGAACTCTGCCACTTTTTAGTGAATGCTTCGGCAGTTAACCATTAGGATTTTAATGCTCTCATCTGTAGGAGGCCTTTCTTTCAACCTTACACTGATGCTTCTGAGTTTTGTACAGCTGTTGTTATCTGGATTGGATGGAGAGTCACTTAATCTAAAAAAAACCTTGTGTACACCCCACACAGTCAGCTACCAGAGTAGCAGCATCTGATGTGTAGGCCTAGTGCACACCTTAGACCTGCTGACATGTTTAGAGGGACCCTGCAGTTCTCTAAGGCACAAGTCCAGGGAGTTGCAGCCTAGCTTGCCACAGTATCTTTGAAGTTGCTGGTTCAGTCCTTCCATTCAGCTCAGAACCAAAGTGCCATGATCAGTTTTGGGGACAATGCTGCAAATTTCGAGCTTTATTGAAATTCCTTGCGCAAAGCTGGTCTTCTCAACTTTCTCTGCCAGTCACTTGATTGACCCAAGTATGACCTCGGACACCAGATAACAGCTATCATTTGTTTGAACATGTACCACACTCTGCAATTGTTTGCACTCAGTTTCCTCAATGGCTGCCAGAATAGCCTCTTCAACATGTTGAATGATGCCCTTAGATGTACCAGAATGAGTGCATGTGGTGTTCTTTCCTGCCTACTGTTGCCATTTCCCTAAGGGTTACCACAATTCGTCTTATGTATAGACTGCTGATGATAATATATCTCTACCTTTTTGTATTTGCTTCCTTTTGGCACTGTACAAAACTGGTGAAATGAGTTCCACTGGCTCATGCTCATTTTCACTTTCAGTGAAAGACAGCACCTCAGACTTGTTGGCTAGGGGGATCGATACAACACCCTGAGTCCTCCCTCACCACCCACCTTGTACAGGATGCCTAGCTCTACCATTGAAATGCCACTCACAGTCAAGTGGATGAGTAATACTTCTTGCAGAGGACACAGGATCCACAGAAGTGGATATTACTTCAGGTACCTTTGGTACTGGTACCACAGATACACAACTCTCAAGAGATCTTCCAGCACAATGACTCACAGCAGCTGTTAATTGTTTGACTGTAATCATGGACATTGCCAGCTGCTAATGAATGTCAACCAATTCATTCTTTGAGAGCAGCCCTCAAAGTTGGGCTGCATTTTAGCTGGTGAGATGTGTTACAGGACAGTGAACAAATAAACACTGTAAAAACAGTTGTTCTGGTCTTAAGAAGGACAAAAAAGTCTGTAATGTCCGTTTGCTTAGGAGACGACAGCTTTGATTTTGCTGCTATATTCTACCATTTCCTAATCCACAAAATGTCTGTTGTGGTAGACCTAGAACTTTGTTCGGTGTATTAAAGGGCCATATCAAATGCATTTGTAGCAATGATACCCAAGCCATAGGTTCATTGTCTTCCTCATTCTCATTGGTTGTTCAAGTTACAGTGTCAGAGTTGGTAGTCAGTTAATTCTGCTTCTGTTGTGCAGTCAGCATCAGCTATACTGATAGTCACTTACGACACTGGGCCCAATGTTTGCTTGTTAAGATAGCAACACATGTTTACATTTAGTTGGTGCCATAATTTAGTTTTACACACTTTAATATGAAAGAAGTATATTATCACTGATTTATAAAAAAATGTGTGGCCAGTAACTAGCTAGAAAAAAGTTAATTCATACTAAAAGTGTTGGAACTATCGCACGTAGCAGCTGTCAACTGTCTATAGATCCATATTGCAGACAATGAGCCATCACCAAGTCCAGTACTGACTGTAACAGTGGCCTGTGTAGGTGAACAAACACTGGAAATGGGATAGTCAGACTAAGTGGGTAGTTGGACCATCCGAGATTAGATTAGCGAGGTTCTACTGTACCACCAAGAATATAACCATGAAATGAAATGCTATAAGACTAGTCTTGTGGTGGGTTTCTGAGACTGCATAATTAAAGAGTCTATTGAAATGGCATCAGTAAACCTAATATATAGGGATGGAGGTTTCAGCCTGCTATGCTACGTAGTCAACGTGTTAAATAAGGCTTGGGATCTGACACTCAGTTAAAGATCTTGCTGGCCATCACATCCACCAGAGCTGGGAAACACACAGAATTTATTTTACAGAATGTAAATGTTGTGTCTGAAAACCAAGGGCATCACACGTCATAGTTTATATTGGGAATCGTACTTGTCTATAAAGAGCAGCATGAGACCAACAATAGTTCAGTCTGGTTGGGATCCAGGCAGTAAGTATACATGTCAGCAAAACTGCAGGCTTGTTCAGTTGTCATAAAATTGCGCAGAAAATGTTAACAACTTACAGAATAACTGGTAGCACGCCATTAACTCTGTTTCTCAATGCAATGAATGTGATGTGGTTATAAAATACTGTCCGATGAACAGTATGTGTCCTCTTGGATGTTAGTCATGTGGTACTGTTGGTATGGTGCTCCTTGGTGAATATGGTCCTCAAGAACCCACTGATTGCAATTGTAGGAGTCATGGGATCCCAGGCAGTATGAGTAGCAAAATCTTTGGATGATAAACAATAGTCACAGTAGGCCACAGTCATGTTGCTTTGGTGAATTTTGTTTTTTGTGTCTTAGTTGTGATCTATGGCTTACTTGCCTAGTATTTCATCTCCATTGCTGTGAACATCAACAGAGGCTATAAAGAATCAGGTGGCAGCTTAAAACTAGAACAAGATCAGCAAGCCCAACTGTTTATACATATCTGTGCAGTGGTTGGATTGAGACATCAACAGACTGCTGCCTCAGATTGTGAATCCATGTATGTTTTGGAGCTTTCAGTTGGGAAAAGTTGGCACAAGGAACCCTAGTGACTGTCATCTGGGAAATAAGGCTACATCAGCAGTTCCAGATTACCCATTGGGGCGTGGCAACCACCAAATTCATTTCTCTAATATTGTGGATTTGTCAAGACCCAGTCATTACTATGTGGGAATTTACAGAGGCCATCAAAATTCTAAATCACAGAAATAACTTGAATAGATAAGGAAGATTGGATTTAGACCAGTTGTACTCCTTACTGCTAAACTCTTCCTCATTACAATTTCCAGAACCCAGCTCAGCATGATTTCACAATCTCAGGTAATACTTTTCACAAACTGACAGTTACATGGATAAATATAAACATTTTGGTTTGCAGAACTTATTTAAGTTTGAAACAGCTGTCCATGCCTTTATTGCTTCTGATATGCCTCCAACTTCAGGAGGTGAAACATTACTCAGGTATATGCTTTAAATTACAGCCTAATGTGCATAAAATAAAATTCACCAAAGACATAAACACCAGCCTTGAAATCCTTCCTTGTATCATCCTGTTGCTTTTAAATTCAGGCACATGCTGGTAAACATTTCTCTTTCTTATAGAGATATAACACCATCTTTCAGGAAACAGTCAACATCCAAATGAATGAGAAATCCTCAGCATAAAAGATCAGCAATGTAGTTGTTGTACCCGTCTAAAAATAAACAATAAAATCCACAATTCCACAATTAATGAGCATAGTTTTCATGCAGGACTGTATGTGCATGCACAAAGGTATGCACAAACACCTGACATAAGTTTGGAGACTGCATTGACTATCCTTATCAAGAGCTCACTTAAAACAACAAAGCAGGATTCTCATGTTGTTTCCAATACTGATTTATGATAGGCTTTGCAATTTGGTAAACCATAATTCACATACTTTTATGTAAGATTCTAATGCTTGCACTTGTAACCTCTGGAACTACTGTTAAAACCGTCTATAATTTGAGACAGTTAGTGTGCTTTTCTGCTTGGTTACTTTCTCTGTGAGGCTGCTGTCATCATTATTGCTAACAATTATAACTTTTATTATTTCATGGCATTATAATAAAACTGTATTTTTTCCTTTGCGTATCTGTATATTAAAACAGTTACCTTGGTTTACGTTCTGTTACAGTATGAGTGCTAAGGAGTGTGATTCATTCAAGGTTCTGAAGGAGTGTGCACGGAATATAGACAAAAAAATAGTACACTTAGAGAGAGAGCTGCTTAGCCCTAGCCTCTTTGGAGATCCCCTGAAGGCTACAGCATCAGAGGAATTTGTAGACCAGCGCATTGAGGAGGTTATTGATATCAAGGTATCATTTTAACAGTTACAAAGTTACAAATATAGTGTTGCTTATACCATTCTTTCACAACTGTGTATGCAGTTAAAAATAATGAACAGTAAGCTGATAGAAATCATGGATATTTGTTTTAGGAGGCTGGGATGAAAATAATACATGACAAATACATACATCCCAGGTTTCAATGCTAGTGATGTGTCAGGTAATGAGTCATTTTAGAAGTTGTTTTATTCCTCACATTGTGAATGTAGTTGTTATTCTTGAGTGACCATAAACGTGAGCAAGACTTGGATGCACTTAAGAAGTACTGAAGATTTAAGAGAAACAGTCAACTACAGCTGACAATTTTCCAACCACCACAGTTTTCTATCAGTGCTGGTGGTATATGTAACATGTTGGCTGCCACAAGGCCGCTGGTGACCTCAACAGAGTCTTAGGCCTTTGGGTGCCTGTAGCAAAGCCTAATGCCTAAGGCCTTGGCCCTGGCCTGGCTTGGCCTGGTGATGAAACATCCAACAATATGAATGTGACAGTCAGTATTAACACTTGCCTTGGTATGGCTCATATAAATGAAATGAACTGGTATGCTAGTAATGAGATTTGCAACAATTATATGTCAAGGAAAGGGTTGAAAAAACAATAAATTATTTCCTATATTGTCTGCAGCACCGCAGTCTCTGTGATTCATGAACATGGGAACCCGAATCCATGTGGTAAATCTTTTTTATGTACTTTGGAGTCTAGCACTGGCTATCCTCTCCCTGGGAGCTTACAACTCTTGGGGGAATGTGTGTGTGGGGAGCACACAGGAAAGGAAGGAGAATGCCCTTCATCTTTGACTTGATACGTAGGATGGCTTCCAAACTGACAACCTGGGTTTTCTCATGGATACTGATTAATGCTACTTACTGAAACTTCCCAACACTTTATCAGCTAATGTGCTAGTAGCCCAAAACCTAGCATGGTAACCATTCCACTGTAGGGGAACTGTAAGGAACCTGCACAGTTTTAGCCCCATAATGATGAAGGGAAAGCATTTTTGGTGCCCAAGCTACAAACTCCTCATGTAAGCCAAGGAGTATGTGCCTGCTTGTCTACTTTAGGGTGCAGGGACACCAAGCAGTGGTTTCCTTGCAGGGTAGTAGCTGCAGTGATGAAATCCCCATTACAGTCACCTTTCATAAGAACAACATGATCCAGAATGTCATAAAGACCTCATGTAATGTGTAGTAACCAAGTAGCACACAGATCTGATCCAAGAAATAAGAATATGGCTTTTATTCATAAACCTCTGGACAATAATGGAAATAAGCCTCTCATGACTTCACATGTAACAAGACAAAAGAATTATACAGAGGTGCAACATGAGTGATACACAGAACAACTGATGCAAATGGTACAAACTAAAAGAACGTAGTGAGAGTGAGTCAGCATTGTTCCGAATGTATATAAATGTGAGTTGCCAGTAGATGGTGTGGCAGAGACCGTGCCGTGTGCACACTTCCTACAGGCAGCGTCTAGTGCCCAGCCTGCACCGATACAGTTGGCAATTTATTTAAGTACACACGTGCAGCGACACTACAGTTGGCGCACTCATGTGATCACATGCAATAGTAGCAGGATAAGCACACCTCCCCCTCATGTGAAGTGGGCACCTAGGTGACAGAGGAGATGCCATTGACTTGATGAGACACACATGCGTCGAATGCAGAGCGGCAGTAGCTGATGGCAGAAGTGGGATGACGTGCCAGGTGGGGCCCGGTGCATAGGGTTGGAATATGCGGAGACGCGAGCATGTCCGAGGATGGTAGGCCTGCGCGTCACGCAACAACAGCACCGGGCTGGAGAGTGCCATTGCCATCTTTGCATTGTCATCAGGAGGCATGTCCCAGTGCAGAGAAGATGGGGCTGGACTCACCAGTGATTATGGCTGAGGTGATGATGACGAGGGGGCTGGTGGAGGCGGCCCGACTGGAACAGCGGGCTATGACAATGGACCCAAGACCAGAGATTGACCAGCACCCAGTGCTGAGAAGCTGGAAGCCCATGGTGCCGCACATGGAGGAGGATAGGGGTACCTGCACAAGAGGCAATGATGGGCTCGAGGCAGAGAGTGGCACAATTAGCTGCGGTGATGAGTGCCCCGCCAGCGAATCAGTAGCATCTGGTAGCGAGCTGAGGCGCAACTGGTCAAAGCAGTGCATCACCAACACGTTGGTCATGCAGATGTCACGAAGGTAGTATCCCTGGTGGCAGTCAGCTGTGGCTGGTATCAACTTGGGCTGGCGATAACAGCACGAAATGGCCAGACGAACCTGACCTTGGCAGCTGCAGTGCTGGTCGCAGAAGGTGGAGGAGCGTCTGAGGCTGCCAGTCATGAAGCAACTCTGCTGGGTCATTCCCCCTCCCCCCCCCCCCCCTCCCGCACCATGCCTCCAGTGGTGGGAAGCGATAGATACTAGATGCTCATAAAACAGAGAAGGGCATTGTCTGGCAAAGAATTGACAACAACCATTTTCATTTTGGACTTGAATGTATGCACTAGTCATTCTGCCTCCTCTATTGATTGGGGGTGGTATGGCGGAGCCATAACATGATGAGTACCTTGAAGGAAACAAAACAGTTGAAAGGTGTGAGAAATGAATTGGGGCCCATTATGGTAAACTAAGGTACAAGGCAACCCATCAGTAGAAAAAGGCCTCAAAAGCATATGGGTTGTGACCTCAGCCAATGTCGACACACACCAGAGAATGTAAAAAAACTGGGAAAATGCATCCACAACCAAGAGCCTATAGGAATTGAAGAAGGGATGTGCAAAGTGCACATGAATGCACTCCTGTAGCTGGCACAATGTGGGCCAGGGGGACAGAGATGCCCTGGGGTTGTCTTGTCAGGCACACTGCTCACAAGCCACAACAAAACAGACAATTTTGCTTTCAATCCCTGACCAAGAAACATGTCTCCTAGCTAACAGATTAGTGCACAAAACTCCCCACTGGCTCTGGTGGAGAAGGGGTAGAACCTCTCATCATAATGCGGCAGAATGACTGCTCTGGAAGAGATGTTTCCCATGGACAACAGCAAAACACCGCCAAAAACAGAGAGGCAGTACTGTAAGGAAAAATAGTTGCACAGGGGGTCCAAAGACTGGTAGTTCAGCCCTGTTGAACAAACCGAACCACCTGGCAGAGAATGGGGTTGATGGTAACAGCAATTGATATGCACGAGCTTGTAATTGAGAAACCCTTGACCGCAGCCTACGTTTCAATATCAAGATGGAAGCAAAGCAATTACTCAAGGTGAAGGTCAGGATCAGAAGCCACAGGAAGGCGGGATAAGGCATTCACATTGCCATGTTTAGACTTGGTTGAAAATGGATTTAGTAATTGAGACAAGAACATTGCCCAGAATTATAGGTGGTGTGCTGCCTTGTCAGGCAAGGAAGTTTGATGGTTAAACAAGAAAACCAAGGGGTTATGCTATGCAGTAAGGTGAAACTTGAAGCCATACAAAAAACATAAAATGTCAGGAGAGCATAGACCATGGCAAGAGCCTCTTTTTTCCATCTGAGAGTAATGCCGCTGGGCTGGAGTGAGAGATTTGGAGGTGTAAGGAACAGGTTGTTCAGGGCTTGTTGGCATCTGGGTGCACTGGGACTGTGCCGAGACCTTACTGTGAGGCATCAGTCACCAAGACCGTGTTTTGGTCCGGCGAGTGCCCGCAGTAAAACAAAAATTATTAGAAAGCAAAATGAACTTGGCAGTAATTCCAGGCGGAATGGCGTCAATTCTGCAACAACTTGATGTCTATTTGAGAAAACCATTTAAGGACAAACTTAAATGCATGCACACGGACTGGCTTTCGAAAAATGACATACAAGTGACACCAGCAGGATGTATAAAACATGCAGGTTTTGTTGTAAGTGTGCCGTTGGAGTGGTGATGCATGAAATGTGTTCCAAATCAGATGCTTAAAAAATGTTCAATATCAAATGCACTAGGTGGTGTGGAGTATTATGCTCTTTACAAAGAACTGAGCAGCAAGCACTTAAGTGAAAGTGATTCAGAATTATCTAATTGATATTTTAAACGTTTCATAAAGTTTTTATTATAAATGTAATAAAATTTTATTTTATATTTCCACTTTTAATTTCTAAGTAATTTTCATTCTTATTTTGTAACTTTTGCTTTTCATACATTTAAAGTCCTCACGAAAATTGTTCTATGAAAAGCCGATTGGTAAGCCCGTGTTAACAGTTTTTGTCAATATGGCCAACGCTATGTCTTGGATGTTTTCCTACCAGTGACAAGAGATGGTTCCTGTGAATCCTGACCGTGCGACTGCTACGGTCGCAGGTTCGAATCCTGCCTCGGGCATGGATGTGTGTGATGTCCTTAGGTTAGTTAGGTTTAAGTAGTTCTATGTTCTAGGGGACTTATGACCACAGCAGTTGAGTCCCATAGTGCTCAGAGCCATTTGAACCATTTTGATTTGTGAATCCTGAATCAGTATGCTCTTTGTCGTAATATGAATGTAAACAGTGCACCATGCATTCTTTCAAGTTAGCTCTTACCTCATTTAAATCCTGTTCACCTAACAAACTCGAGTGAGGCAACAGCAAAGAATGTGCATCTCATGTACTGTTTACATTCATATTCTTATGCTGAATAGTAAGACAGACAGAAATGAAGCATAGCTTGTTGCATTGTATCTATAGTTTTCACCCAGCAACCACAGTGCACTGTTCATTCTGATCATGTTATTATCACACAATACTTTGGGGCATGGCAAACTTTGCTCAAATGTCTGCATCTGACAACTACCTCTGTCTTCAGTGTACTTAAGACAGGTAGGGGATAAGAACCTGGCCTTCACTGCTAGAGGTAAAGCAGGAGATAGGCCTCAGCTCCTGGGTAAGGTAATGAAGAAACTTCAGTCAGTCCACAAAAAGAGACCGCTTAACAAAACACTTCTGTGTCCTACAGAATATTGCTGGAGTGTGTGGGGTCCATAACAGATAGAACTACCAGGGGATACTGAACATCCATTAAAAAGGACAGGTTTGTTTTACTCATAGGAAAGTATCACAAATAATGAATAATCTGAACTAGCAGATGTTTAAAGATGTACATTAGTTATCACGCAAAACCATACTTACGAAGTTTCAAGAACCAGTATTACCATAAGTGAACAATCTAGAAATATTCTTCGGCCCCATACACAGCAGTTCCTCAAAGGCAAGCTTACACGAATTACAGTGCACACACAGGCATTTAAGCAGTCATTTTTCCTGTGTTCCATACACAACTGGAGCAATAAGGAACTCTAACATGTCCCACAATGTTAAGTATCCTCTGCCATACATTTCACAATGGTGTACAAGAAAACTTGAAACTACTTCTAATGTAATGATTTTCTTTTGTGTCTATATGATAATCTATTGTAACCATAATCTTTGAACAGTATACCTCTCAGTGCTAGTCAATTTCATTCTGTTGTCTGTGTTAGTATTTGTTCATTACAATGTGAAAGTTCAAGGATGTCCAATTAAGGTAGTTGTCATTCCTTGTTGATATACCATGATATAATCTTTATTCGGAACTCTGTACTTCTGTTTAAAGCTGTGAGGATAAGTACTGTATAGTTAGTGAAAATTGGAATGGATATGCTTAATTTCTAATTCTTGGATGTACCTCAAAATTTTCCCAGTTTTCAGTAGCTAATGTTATAACTAATTTACAAGTCCTTTCTTTTAAGGAAAACCTCAAAAAACTGATTGAAGAAACAAAACATAGCCTAGAAGTTCAGAAAAAATTCAATGAACAGTTGTCTGCAACAAAGAATTCACTGATCCAGCAAGTAGAGGAGACAGAAAGCCACTTACAGAAATATGGCTATAAACCTTCACAAAAGAACTACAGAGATTTGTATCCTTTTGACACTCCAAAGATATGTAACTTGAGTATTTATATGTGTGGTTCTGAAATATCAACATATAAGTACAACGCCAAGTGAATATGGGTAGCTAGTATAAAACTTGTTGTTGGTTAGCATGATTACCTTAATGTTTAGATTATCCTGTAGTTTATTCTTGTTTTATTCATTCTCTTACAGTTATTTTATACATTAACCATTTTCATACTGGTCATCATCTAAAAAAACTTAATGTGAAAATATTGTGACAGCATTTTACTGGCAATGCTAGGAATTGTCCTCAAATGCTACTCAAAAGTGACATAGTATTTCATCTGGATACCATATTAAAGCCAAAACAGTGTAACATCTTACTGATTTAAGTTTTGGTTATTATTAAGAATAACTTGGTTTTATTAAAATTCATTGTAAATTTGTCATGATAATTTGTGATTAATTTATATGCGAACAGTGCATATTTTAAAGCATTTTTCATTACTTAATTGAACAGAATATGGAAATTAACCACCAACAGAATATTTTGTCATGCAGAATAGTCCAAAGTGCCTGTAGTTTTTCCATTCCATGCCTGCAAATATCTACTGGTTTGAAGTTACAGATGTTGTAAAGCAAAATATGAAATGCTTTTTTGTGTGGAAAGGAATTTCCTTGATATCCATTTGAGAAGGGGTGGCAAAGGTAAATATTTGCAAGAATAAGATGAGAAGTTGTGCAGCATGCCCTTAATCTAACATGGCCTGTGCTACATCATTTGAAGAAGAGGAGGGAAAAATATTAAATTTCTGCTCATTTATATCACAAAAGATACAATATTTCATTTATTCTTCCAACTTGATGATGATAGACAGCACCCATGCCTTAATTCTTTTGCTTAAGCCAGCACCCATGCATTAATTCTTTTGCTTAAGCCAGCACCCACGCATTAATTCTTTTGCTTAAGCCAGCACCCACGCATTAATTCTTTTGCTTAAGCCAGCACCCATGCATTAATTCTTTTGCTTAAGTCAGCACCCATGCATTAATTCTTTTGCTTAAGCCAGCACCCATGCATTAATTCTTTTGCTTAAGCCAGCACCTATGCATTAATTCTTTTGCTTAAGCCAGCACCCATGCCTTAATTCTTTTGCTAAATATATTCATTTTCTTTGCATTTCCATGGTCTTACAGTGTGCCTTCAGTTTGGTACTACACACAGAGGTGACAAGTCATGCGACAGCAGTATGCACACATAAAGATGCAGTAGTGTCGTGTACACAAAGGGCATTGCATTGGCAGAGCTGTCATTTGTACTCAGGTGATTCATATGAAAAAAGATTTCTGATGTGATTATGGCCGCATAATGGGAGTTAACGGATTAAACGCAGAATGGTTAGAGACATTGGTTTTTGTGTGTGTGTGTGTGTGTGTGTGTGTGTGTTGGCTGAAAGCTTACTTGTTTAGCAGTCTTTGTTGTGCATGTCTCCAACTCAGCAGCACCTCCACTATATGGTGAGTAGCAGTTTATCCTTTTTATAATATGATCATTATTCTGTCCTGGATTTTCCCTTGTTTGAATGGTAGTTGGAGCTAGATGCAAGGATGGTTCCATTTTGGAAATCATAAGAGAATTCAATATTCCGAGATCCACAGTGTTGAGAGTGTGCCGAAAATTTCAAATTTCAGGCATTCCCTCTCAACATGGACCATGCCGTGACTGAAAGCCTTCACTTAATGACCGAAAGCAGCATTAAAAGACAAGTAACACTGAGTGAAATAACCACAGGAAACAATATGGGTGTACGATGAACTTATCCATTAGTATAGTGAGGCAAAATGTAGCATTAATGTGGCAGTAAATGACCAGTGCGAGTTCCATTGCTGTCAGCATGAGGCCACCTGCAATGCCTCTCCTGGGCTTGTGACCATATCAGTTGGACCCTAGACGATTACAAAAACATGGTCTGGTCAGATGAGTCCTGATTTCAAATGGTAAGAGCTGGTGGTGCAGTTTGAGTGTAGCGTAAACCCCATGAAGCCATGGACCCAGGTTGTCAACAAGGCACTGTGCAGGCTGACGATGGCTGGTGGGGGCTGTGTTTATATAGAATGAACTGGGTCCTCTGGTCCAGTTGAACCAATCATTGACTGTAAATGGTTATGTTTGGCTACTTGGAGATGATTTTCAGCCATTCATGGACTTGATATTCTCAAACAACAAGGGAATTTTTATGGACAACAATGCACCATGTTTCTGGGTACAATTGTTCATGATTGTTTTGAAGAACATTCTCGATAGTTCAAGCAAATGATTTGGCCACCCACCAAACGTTTATGGGACATTATCAAGACATCAGTTCGTGTACAAAATCCTGCACCAACAACACTTTCACAATTATGGGTGGCTGTAGAGGCAGCATGACTCAGTATTTCTGCAGGGGCTTCCAATGAGTGGTTGAGTCTATGCCAAGTCAAGTTGCTGCACTATGCCAGGCAAAAGATGGTCCGACACAATATTAGAAGGTATGCCATGACTTGTCATCTCAGGGTATACAGTCCCTGCTGGTTACATGCCCGTAGGTACAGCTGCTGCCTCAGTTGCTGCTACAACAGGAGCCAAGGTGCAAGTTAGTAGCCAGAGACATCCAGTGAAGACATCCTGTAAAGAAAATCGGAATACAGAGAAGTGTCAACAGTTGCTCTTATTGTGAGCTAACGCCGTGAAGTTTTCTCCAAAATGAGTTTAACTTATGTTACTGTTGTTGTGGTCTTCAGTCCTGAGGCTGGTTTGATGCAGCTCTCCATGCCACTCTATCCTGTGCAAGCTTCTTCATCTCCCAGTACCTACTACAACCTACATCCTTCTGAATCTGTTTAGTGTATTCATCTCTTGGTCTCTCCTACGATTATTACCCTCCACGCTGCCCTCCAATACTAAATTGGTGATCCCTTGATGCCTCAGAACATGTCCTACCAACTGATCCCTTTTTCTAGTCAAGTTGTGCCACAAACTTCTCTTCTCCCCAATCCTATTCAATACCTCCTCATTAGTTATATGATCTACCCATCTAATCTTCATCATTCTTCTGTAGCACCACATTTTGAAAGCTTCTATCAAATACTGTCAGAAACGACTTCCTCTCACTTAAATCTATACTCGATGTTAACAAATTTCTCTTCTTCAGAAACGCTTTCCTTGCCACTGCCAGTCTACATTTGATATCCTCTCTACTTCGACCATCATCAGGTATTTTGCGCCCCAAATAGCAAAACTCCTTTACTACTTTAAGTGTCTCATTTCCTAATCTAATTCCCTCTCACATCTTGCTCACGAGATGGTAGAGTTTTGTCAGGATTGGCTCTCCCAAGGCCGTCAGTAGTTCTAATGGAATGTTGTCTACTCCCAGGGCCTTGTTTCGACCCTGGTCTTTCAGTGCTCTGTCAAACTCTTCACGCAGTATCGTATCTCCCATTTCATCTTCATCTTCATCTACATTCTCTTCCATTTCCATAATATTGTCCTCAAGTACATTGCCCTTGTATAGACCCTCTGTATACTCATTCCACCTTTCTGCTTTCCCTTCTTTGCTTAGAACTGGGTTTCCATCTGAGCTCTTGATATTCATAGAAGTGGTTCTCTTTTCTCCAAAGGTCTCTTTAATTTTCCTGTAGGCAGTATCTATCTTACCCCTAGTGAGACAAGCCTCTACATCCTTACATTTGTCCTCTAGCCATCCCTGCTTAGCCATTTTGCACTTCCTGTCAATCTCATTTTTGAGACGTTCGTATTCCTTTTTGCCTCCTTCATTTACTGCATTTTTGTATTTTCTCCTTTCATCAATTAAATTCAATATTTCTTCTGTTACCCAAGGATTTGTACTAGCCCTCGTCTTTTACCTACTAGATCCTCTGCTACCTTCACTGCTTCATCTCTCAAAGCTACCCATTCTTCTTCTACTGTATTTATTTCCCCCATTCTTGTCAATTGTCCCCTTATGCTCTCCCTGAAACTCTGGACAACCTCTGGTTTAGTCAGTTTATCCAGATCCCATCTCCTTAAATTCCCACCTTTTTGCTGTTTCTTTAGTTTTAATCTACAGTTCATAACCAATAGATTGTGGTCAGAGTCCACATCTGCCCCTGGAAATATCTTACAATTTAAAACCTGGTTCCTAAATCTCTGTCTTGCCATTATATAATCTATATGATACCTTCTAGTATCTCCAGGATTCTTCCATGTATACAACCTTCTTTTATGATTCTTGAACCAAGTGTTAGCTATGATTAAGTTATGCTGTGTGCAAAATTCTACCAGGCGGCTTCCTCTTTCATTTCTTATCCCCAACCCATATTCACCCACTAAGTTTCCTTCTCTCCCTTTTCCTACTACCGAATTCCAGTCACCCATGACTATTAAATTTTTGTCTCCCTTCACTATCTGAATAATTTCTTTTATTTCATCATACATTTCTTCAATTTCTTCGTCATCTGCAGAGCTAGTTGGCATATAAACTTGTACTACTGTAGTAGGCGTGGGCTTTGTGTCTATCTTGGTCACAATAATGCATTCACTATGCTGTTTGTAGTAGCTTACCCACACTCCTATATTTTTATTCATTATTAAACCTACTCCTGCATTACCCCTATTTGATTTTGTATTTATAACCCTGTATTCACCTGACCAGAAGTATTGTTCCTCCTGCCAGTGAATTTCACTAATTCCTACTATATCTAACTTTAACCTATCCATTTCCCTTTTTAAATTTTCTAACCTACCTGCTCGATTAAGGGATCTGACATTCCACACTCCGATCCGTAGAACTTATGTATGAAGTATGAAATGTGCAGGCAGCAGCAGCCGGCAGAGGTAGACGCAGGAACAGGGAAGTAATCGTTTTTGTGAGTGAGTTCCTAAAGAGGAACAAATTGTATAATTACATGTGTTTGCTTTTATAACAACGATACAATCAATTATCGACAAAATTATTTAATTGGATGTATAAAAATTCCACTCACCAAGCGGTGGCAGAACACACACATGAAAGACGGTTGTAATTGGCAAGCTTTCGTAGCCAGTGACTCCTTCTTCAGGCAGAATGGTTAAAGGGGAAGGAAGTCTTTCCTTCTCATCCTCTACAGTAAGTCTCTCCTGACTCACAATTGTGGTTGACTTTCCTGAAATCTACCCCTTTTCCTAAACCTCTCCAGTCCTTTTCCTTTACCCCTCTTCCTTCCCCTTCAGCCCCTCTGCCTGAAGGAGGAGCCACTGGTTCTGAAGGCTTGCCAGTTACAACCGTCTTTTATGTGTGTGTTCTGCCACCACTTGGTGAGTAGATTTTTTATGTATCAAATTAAATGATATTTGTGTGCTTTGATAGTTTAGTGTCTTGAGTTTCTGCATGTTCATTTAATATCTAATAGGTACAGTTATTGCATTTTCATTCGCATCGTAAAGTAAACCAATCTTGTGAAATGTTACAGGTCCCGTATAAGGAGTGAATTATTTAGTCTCACTTGAGTGCTTCACTAGTTCGGTTTTTTAATCTCTGCATATTAATCTAATTTATTGCACACAGTTCTTGCTTTGTTGTCAGGGTCTACAGTAGAGTTCTGCAGCACATGTCAATAGTCAATTTGTCTGGGTAGTGTAGTTTTCCACAGACCTTCATATGGATACGTTGTGTGTGGATGTGAGCCAAGTTGGTGACACTTCGCTCTCAGCTTCAGGCTGTAATGGCTTTAGTTACACAGCTTGAAGATGCAGTGGATGGCATCACTGTTGTGGGCCGGCCTTGAGGATCCAATGGATGTTCAGCACATCCGCGTCCTCCAACCAATAGTCTCCGGTGGCCAGCCTTTACTGCTCACACTGAGGTTGACCCCTCACCCATGGTTGAGTGGGAGGTCTCTTTGGGGTGTGACAGACAGCGAAAGACTTCCAGGGGGCTGCACATAGGCCCTCCCTGGTTAGTCTGACAAGTTGGTTCCATTTGCTGTCTGTGGCTGACACTGTTGCTCAGCCAGAAGGAGTCACCTGTCCTGTTTGAGGAAACCTCTTTGCCTTAGATCCGGGCAGTCACAGAGGGTGGGATTATTGGTAGTTGGGAACTCCAATGTTAGGCACTTTATGGGGCCTGTTAGTGACATGGCTGCCAAGAAGGGGAAGGAAGCCAGTGTGCACTCCATGTGCATACTGGGTGGAGTCATTCCAGATGTGGAATGGGTCCTTCCGGATGCCATGAAGAGCACATTGTGCAGCCAATTGCAAGTGGTGACTCATGTCAGTACCAATGACGTGTGTTTCTTTGGATCGGAAGAGATTCTCTCTGGTTTTGAGTAGCTAACAGAAGTGGTATAGGCTACCAGTCTTGGTTGCGAGTTGAGGCTACCAGTCTTGGTTGCGAGTTGAAAATAGAGCTCACCATTTGCAGCATAACTGACAGGACTGATTGTGGACCTTTGGTACAGAGCCGAGTGGAGGGTCTGAATCAGAGGCTCAGGTGGTTCTGTGACGGTGTAGGCTGCAGATTCCTCGACTTGTGCCATAAGGTGGTTGGGTTTCAGGGTCCGCTGAACAGGTCAGGAGTCCACGACATGCAGGAGGCAGCTACATTGGTATCAGGGGCTGTGTTGCATTGAATGGGCGGTTTTTTAGGTTAGAGGGTCTCGGAGAAAACCAAGAAGAGCTTTAGTCACAAAGGGTGCAGGCTGAACACAGGAAGAACGTAGATACAGGAGCCATCGGTATTGTGTTGGGAAGATACCAGAGCTTCAAGTGCTAGCAGAAAGCACTGATGCTCAAATCATTATAGGCACTGAAAGTTGACTAAAGCCATAGGTAAGTTCAGCCAAAATTTTTGTGAAGAACCTAATGGTGTTCTAAAAGGATAGGCTTAACACAGTTGGCGGTGACATGGTTGTTGCTGTTAGAAGTAACTTAGCTTATCGCAAAATTGAAGTAGATAGTTCCTGTGAGTAAATATGAGCAGAGGTTATTCTTGCAACCGGAATAAAATAATAATTGGATTCTTTTACTGATCTCCCAATTCGGATGATGCAATTGCTGAAAGGTTCAAAGAAAACTTGAGTTTTATTTCAAACAAGTGCGAAACTCGTACAGTTATAGTTAATCATGTCTTTAATTTACCCCCACTATATTGGCGAAAATGTGTGTTTAATTCCCGTGGTACACATAAAACATCACCAGGAATTGTGCTAAATTCATTCTCTGAAAATTATTTCAAGTAGTTAGTACATGAGCCCATGCGAATCGTAAACGGTTGTGAAAACACACTTGACCTCTTAGCAACGAATAATCCTGATCTAAAACGAGCATCAGAACAGGTACTGGGATTAGTGAACACAGGGTTGTCTTAGCGAGATTGATTATTGTAAGCTGCAGTTCCTCCAAAAATAAATGAAAAATATACCTATTCACAAAAGCAGATAAAAATTCACTTGACGCCTTCCTGAGAGACAATCTCCACTCCTTTCAAATTAACAATGTAAGTGCAGAACAGATGTGGCATGAATTCAAAGAAATAGTATCGGCAACAGTTGAAAGATTTATATGAAATAAATTAACAAACAACGGAGCTGACCCTCCTTGGTACACAAAACCAGTCAGAACTGTTGTAGAAACAATGCGGAAAAAACAATCCAAATTTAAATGAAACTTTGTCTCGAAACCCGGCAGAAAATCCAAAGAGGTTCTGCTTGTATGCGAAGTATGCTTGCTGCAGGACACAATCAATGCCTTCTCTGCGCGATAGTAATGTAAATACTTTTGACGACAGTGCTGCCAAAGCAGAGTTACTAAACACAGCCTTCTGAAATTCGTTCACCAAAGAAGGTGAAGTAAATATTCTGGAATTCGAATCAAGAACAGCTGCCAACATGAATAACATATAAGTAGATGCCCTCAGAGTAGTGAAGCAACTTAAATCATTTAACAAAAGCAAGTCTTCTAGTCCAGACGGTATGCCAGTTAGGTTCCTTTCAGAGTATTCTGGTACAATAGCTCTATACTTATCAATCATATACAATCGTTCGCTCGACGAAAGATCCGTACCTAAAGGCTGGAAAGTTACACAGGTCACACCAATTTTCAAGAAAGGTAGTAGGATTAATCCACTAAATTGCCAGCCCATATCATTAACGTAGATATGCAGCAGGATTTTGGAACGTATATTGTGCTCTAACATTACGAATTACATCAAAGAAAAGGGTCTATTGACACAGTCAACACTGATTTAGAAAACATCGTTCTTGTAAAATACAACTAGCTCTTTACTCACATGAAGTGTTGAGTGCTATTGACAATGAATTTCAGTTAATTCCATATTTGTAGATTTACAGAAGGCTTTTGACACTGTACCACACAAGTGGTTTGTAGTGAAATTGCATGCTTATGGGATATTGTGACTGGATTCATGATTTCCTGTCCGAGAGGTCACAGTTCATATTAATTGACAGAAAGTCGTCAAGTAAAACAGAAATGATTTCTGGCATTCCCCTACATAGTGTTATAGGCCCTTTGCTGCTCCTCATCTATATAAACAGATCTAGGAGACAATGTGAGCAGCCGTCTCATGTTATTCGCAGATGATACTGTCGTCTATCGACTAGTTAAGTCATCAGAAGATCAAAACGAATTGCAAAATGATTTAAAAAAGATACCAGTATGGTGCAAAAATTGCCAATTGACCCTGAATAACAGAAAGTGTGACGTCATCCACATGAGTGCTAAAAGCAATCTTATAAACTTCAGTTACACAATAAATCAGTCATAACTATGGGCTGTAAGTGCAACTAAATATCTAGGAATTACAATTATGAACAACTTAAATTGGATGGAACGCATAGGAAATGTTGTGGAGAAGGCTAACCAAAGATTGTGTTTTATGGCAGGACACTTAGCAAATGTAACAGATCTACTAAAGAAACTGCCTACACTACACTTGTCCACTCTCTTTTAGAATAGTGCTGTGTGGTGTGAGATCCTTACCAGATAGGACTGACGGAATGCATCTAGGAAGTTCAAAGAAGGGCAGCACGTTTTGTATTATTGCAATATAGTGGAGAGAGTGTCACAGACATGATACAGAATTTTGGGTGGACATCATTAAAACAAAGGTGATATCTTCTCACGAAATTTCAGTCACCAACTGAATGCTAAAATATTTTGTTGACACCCACCTACATAGGAAGAAACGATCACCAAAATAAAATAAGGAAAATCAGAGCTCATACTGATAGATACAGATATTCATTTTCTTCTGCGCACTGTACGAGATTGGAATAATAGAGAATTATTGTGGAGGTGCTTCAATGAACCCTCTGCCAGGCAATTAGATGTGATTCGCAGAGTATCAATGTCGATGTTTTGTAAGAGTTGGCTTAAAAGTGCAACCAGCAACAATCAAATTGTCTCAGGAAAACAGTCAAAACCAATGCCAAAGGTAACTGGCTTCAAACATCTAAACATGATGTAACAATGTGCCATGCAATTTCATACGAAAATGTACGCTCCCGTAAAACTTTCAGTACTGTCCAAATTGTCCACCTTTTCTCTTTGGACACACAAGTACGATCAGCTCAACATACGGTATACTTAAAATAACTTTGTGGCTGACATTTCTGCATGTTGAGTGTTAGCACGAAGTGACAGCCAGTTACAGTTCTTAGTCAAGTTCCATTTGCTCAATCTGTTGCCTTTTCTGTAGATTCATGCAGAGTCTTGTTGTCAGTGTGGCTCTCAGCACATAGCTAACACTGTCCCCTCCCATCCTGTCTTGTCTCAACTCATTGCCTCCCCTCGCCCCTGCCCTCCGCTCGCCTCCACTGCCCTCCGCTCGCCTCCGCTGCCCTCCGCTCGCCTCCGCTGCCCTCCGCTCGCCTCCGCTGCCCTCCGCTCGCCTCCGCTGCCCTCCGCTCGCCTCCGCTGCCCTCCGCTCGCCTCCGCTGCCCTCCGCTCGACCTCTGCTGCCCACCGCTCGGCCTCCGCTGCCCACCGCTCGCCTCCGCTGCCCACCGCTCGCCCCCGCTGCCCACCGCTCGCCTCCGCTGCCCACCGCTCGCCTCCGCTGCCCTCCGCTCGCCTCCGCTGCCCTCCGCTCGCCTCCGCTGCCCTCCGCTCGCCTCCGCTGCCCTCCGCTCGCCTCCGCTGCCCTCCGCTCGCCTCCGCTGCCCTCCGCTCGCCTCCGCTGCCCTCCGCTCGCCTCCGCTGCCCTCCGCTCGCCTCCGCTGCCCTCCGCTCGCCTCCGCTGCCCTCCGCTCGCCTCCGCTGCCCTCCGCTCGCCTCCGCTGCCCTCCGCTCGCCTCCGCTGCCCTCTGCTCGCCTCCGCTGCCCTCCGCTCGCCTCCGCTGCCCTCCGCTCGCCTCCGCTGCCCTCCGCTCGCCTCCGCTGCCCTCCGCTCGCCTCCGCTGCCCTCCGCTCGCCTCCGCTGCCCTCCGCTCGCCTCCGCTGCCCTCTGCTCACCTCCGCTGCCCTCCGCTCACCTCCGCTGCCCTCCAGTCCACTCCACTCCACTCCCTTGATCACCAATCTGACAGTCATGAAGTTAACTGTATTCAAACTATATTAAAGCAATAAATTTTCTGGCCAAAACAAATTGGGTTTCAGAGAAAAAATTATGATTTAGTACTGTGGTACATGTAGTACAAACTTACTTTCACTGATTCATTGAATCTCTCTTTTTTCCTTGTAATTGCATGAAAAGATAGAGTTTTTATCAGTTTATGTGCAGGTTCCTGTTCAATTAATGTAACATGTTTCATCGTTCTTGACAAATTAACACCTTAACATTTCTTCATACTACCTTATGAAGAAGGAGAAGAAGAATCCTGTGATGGAAGCAAGAAAATCACTGATGATAGTTGTGTATCTCATGAGGATGAGGTAACGAAGGATTTTGAAGAACTGAATCTAAGCTACAAGGAATGCCTCACACCATTTGTATCAGTTGCACAATCAAGAAGTAACAATGTAGTATCAAGTAACCAACATTACATTCCTAGGAAACTGGTTGACAATGAATCTACAGTGTCTGAAAGTGCCCCTGATCAGACAATAAGTGCCAATGATATTAATGAAACTACTGGATATTCTGAAACATTCTATGCACTGGAGAGAAAGTTTAAAATGTATAAACTTCAGAAAGGACGTGAATCGCCATTTTAAAATGTTACAATTTTTTTAGAATTAAAGTGTTTTTCAGTTTGTTGTTTACACTAATTTAAATCATTAGGCACTGCAGAGGAGACTCGGATCTATCACAGTATGTCATTAGCTGTGGCAATGTGACAATTTGACCTCTTCTCCCACTCTACAGGGCAGTTCAGATGGATAAGTCTGTTGCCTGTAAATTAAAATTACTGGCAGAAAGCACTGACTGACTGTCTTCTTATCTGCATGCTCCTTCAGGTGTTTCCCCTCAAAAATAACTCTTCCACTGCAGCTATGAAACAGATTTACTGGGCATAGGAACTGACTATTCACTAGGAAAACATGTTGTGTAAACCACTATATACATTCTGAAACTAACTCTTCAAAACATACATGGTGCTCAAGTCTTTTACCACAATTATTTTTGAAATAATCCAAAGATTTTCACCTCACTGTTGACATCCAGAGCCCAAACTCACAATAACACTGTATTCTAATGGAGTAGTTTCAATTTGTCAGAAAAGTTCATTTAATAACTTGCCCAAAAGAGAATTCTTGAAATCATAAAGTCAATAAAGTTTCTTATTGTGAAAAGAATCCACTCACCATGCAGTAATATACGTTGATATCACCATGCAGTAATACATGTTGATATTACACAAGAAACAGTTCATAAGGTTTATTGTTCCAGCTACTAGACAAAATTTAGAGTCCAAAATAGAGCGAGAAATTCTAAGTTCATATACAATACATTTTGGAAGGTAGTGCTCAGACTAATGCAGTGACAGAATCCTTATACCACTGCAACTCTCCTCCGGCCAGTGAGGGGCACAACTTTCCTCTGGCATAGCAGACAGCCGGCCGAAGTGGCCGTGCGGTTAAAGGCGCTGCAGTCTGGAACCGCAAGACCGCTACGGTCGCAGGTTCGAATCCTGTCTCGGGCATGGATGTGTGTGATGTCCTTAGGTTAGTTAGGTTTAACTAGTTCTAAGTTCTAGGGGACTAATGACCTCAGCAGTTGAGTCCCATAGTGCTCAGAGCCATTTGAACCATAGCAGACAGCAGACAGAGATCTGTCTTCAACTCACTTATGGTCGTTTTCAACCCAACCAAAATGTGATCCATCCAATTAACAAAATTGGTCATAATATTTCCCATTTGGGTCTCCACTACAGCAATATAATTTTTAATATTTGAGGAAGTCCTGCAAAAAGTACAGCTGTGATCTTCTGGCAGAAGCACAATGATTCATTAAAAATGTGGCGTGGTCATCTGTGGTTGTGGAAAGAACCTGTAAAAAACATTATTTCAGCTGATTTATTAACTTCAGATAGTTCAAAAACTACATATCCCTTTGAGTTCCTGTAATGAAGAATATGTCAAAATATCTATACCGAGAGCTTCAGGTTACTTAATCTGAAAAGGTTTTACCATATTTAGAAGAATGATTAATTTCCTTAATTGCCATAAACACATTTTAAAAAAGCACTGATATCTCCAAAAGTGAATGTTAAATTTTGAAGAAACTTTGCAAAATGTGTTTCTTTGGTATGTCCCATGCATTGACCATATTCTATTTACTGTATGAGCTTTCTTGAACAATCGAACAAACACTGGCCGCCGTGTCAACCTCAGCCCTTAGGTGTCACCAGATTGAGGATACGGAGGGTCACATGGTCAGCACAGCACTCTCCCGGCTGTGGTCAGTTTTCATGACTGGGACCACTGCAGTAATCAAATAAATCCTCAACTGGCCCTACAAGGGCTGAGTGCACCCAGCTTGCCAACAGCGCTTGGTAGACCTGGACAGTGACTCATCTAAATGCTAGCCAAACCCAACAACACTTCACTTTAGTGATCTCACAGGAACCAGGGTTACTACTGCGGCAAGGCTGCTGGCACAAGCTTTCTTGAGCAGCTCCAAAATGATAAAATGGATGTTCAACAGGCTGTGATGTTATCACTACACTTTCAGTGTGGTCGGCTGACAGAGCAGCTAGCTGTGTGTCTAAAACCTGGTGGTGGCTGGGAGGAAGTCTATCACTAGCTTCCCTATAGTACATTTTAGTGGCTATACATATGTTGAAAATTTGTATGTTAAACCAAAAATATTGGCTCTATTTTTATGGTGTCAGGCTGTTACCCATGTGAGTTATTGATTTGTTCCTATATAGGTAAATCTAAGATTATGAAATCTTTGCTTACCTAATCAAATTGTTTGCTTGTAGCTTCCTATTTAAGTTGTTGTTATGAAGTTTGTTGCTGTAGACATGTTATGTTACTAGCTTGATCCTAGCTTAGCTTTCGTTGCTTGGTAGGTACTTACTTGGCTCTTACCAGTTTATATTCCCAGTGTGGTATGTTCACCTTCGTACAGAAATACTTTTTGTGAGACAGATTGTGACAAATACTTATATTTCCAGTTTGGTATGTTCACCGTTGTACACCAATACTTTTTGTTAACTGACTGGGATAAATATTTTAAAGATATGAAATTGCACAGAATCATAAAGGGATGTGTGGAAAGATTTGAAATTTTCTGTTCAGATGATACTTACAATATTATTTTATTTATAGTTACTTTGCGTTCAGTTACTAATGTCTGCTTTATGTACTACATGCACAATATAGCCTGGCCCCTTTCATGCAGATCTTACTGCAAGCACACAGTTGTCACCCAGCACTTGGGCTGCTGTGGGTTGAGAGGTGTATGAGTGGGATTGTGAAGTCATGCTTCTTCCATGCAGGGCAAGAAGCACACTGGAATCAACATTGCATTGACAATGTCTATTGCAGTTTTACAGTGTGTTCCATTGGCAAAAGATAGAAACAATACATATGACCGGAAGTCATTCAGCTTCCACAGATTCCTCCAATCTCAAAAAATTGCCAAGTTATATTGGTCATGTAGTAGAAAGAGTGTGTGTGTGTGTGATGTCCATCAATCATCTGCTGGTGGACGGTAGCCATTTTAAACTTTTTGTTTGTTTCAATTCTGTTATCTTTTCTTGTACTGTAAAACACGTACAGTTGGTAGTCACATACCACAAATTTTAAAAATCTTGTTTTCTTCAGTTTCACTGTTTTTATCAGTATTAAACCTGCTTTCTTTGAGTGTTGTTGTTGTTGTTGTTGTTGTTGTTGTTGTGCTTTCTTTCTGTCCAGATTATAATTTGGAAGATCATGTCTGTTGTAAGACAAGATGAAAACTACTTTATCTGATAATAGAAGACTTATTGAGAGTGTGTCAATTTGTTTGTGTTTCGTTACTCAACTACCTTAATCATACATCTTTAGCACTTAAGATGCTGATCTTGTAGGCAGTTGTCAGTACCTGTGGAGTGGCTAAAATCTGTTCCTAAAAATGAAACTACAGATAGCAATATCAACAGTATATGGTACTTACCATAAAGATAACACTCTGAGTTGCAAATGGGCACAATTAAGAGACTTAAAACATAAGCTTTTAGCCACAGCCTTTGTTGAAAAAAGAGAAACACGCACCATTGATTCACACAAGCAAGCACACCTCACACTCACATGACCGCCAACTCCAGCAGCTCGGGCTAAGCTGCTGGAGTTGGCGCTCATGTGTCCATCGGGTGTGCTTGCTTTCATAAATGAACTGTGTGTGTCTCTTTTTCTGCTAAAGGCAATGGCCGAAAGGTTATGGGTAAGTGTCTTTCAATTGTACCTGTCTGCAACTTAGTGTGAGGTAATACTTTATGGTAAGTAGCAATCTGTCTTCTCTACATTGTTAAAATCTGTTTCTCTTCGTGTGTGGGTGTATGCATGCACATGCATGCATATGTACATGTTACTAGTGTTGAAACTGAATGCACAGATGTAACTTCATTTTAGTTGTAATTACTGCAGGAAAAAAATTGAAAAAAATTCTTGTATTAAAATACATAACCAATCATCTGATCTCTGTCTTTAGATTTATTTTATAGCCAATTTAAATCACGAACACTTGAACAAATCATAAGATGAAAGTACAATTTAGTGTCCTCAGAGGAGTACAGTATGATACAGCTTGAAACATGTAGAGACATTATGATCACTGCACTTGTCGGTGGTATGTAACTCAGGTAAACACATGCACAAATAAGAACTTAAAACTTCTTTATTATAACATTTTGTAAGACATGAATTGGCATGTTGCTTAGGCAATGATAGATTTTACAACTCTCAAAAACAATACAATCTTCTTTTGTCTCTTGTGGTATCACAGATCATATAGCTCTGAAGCCAACCTTATCCATGTCGAAACACTCACTAACACACCAAAACACCATATGGAAGAGGGAAGAGGAACCTGCTCCCGCATCACCCCCTTCTCAGTAAGACAGTCACAATTCACTGTACCACATCCACTAGTGCTGCGGGAAATCGAATTATGCGACCCAATCTTGATGTTTGTGGTTTTTTATCTTCAGGCTATTTGTCCTAGGGTGGTGGTGAAACTGGAGTATCTTCCGGCAATCTGAAGTCTTCGTTCAGCAAATATGCAGGTTTCAATCGCTCAATGGAAATGTTTTTTACTTGGTCTTTAATTTTGAGTCCAAAAAATTTTGGTGTTCTTTCCACGATTTCGTATGGGCCTTCGTGTGGAGGTTTTAATGACTTTTTAACTCTGTCAGCTCTTACAAATACGTGTGTTGAAGTGCTGAAGTCCTTGTATACAAATGGTGTCTCCTTTACTTTGTGAGCTATTTGCACAGGTTTCAGCCGTTTCATATTTTGTTGTAGTTGTGAAACAAATTGGGGTAAGTCTGAATCCCTTTTTGTTCTGACTTCTTGAAAAAAATCACCAGGTATCCTGATGGGTGAACCATAAACCATTTCTGCTATCGTAGCATTCGTGTTTTCTCTGATTGAGCAACGTAGACCAAGAAGGATTACAGGTATTGTTTGAGTCCATTTTGTAGTTGAATGTGAGTGGATTGCTGCTTGAAGCATGCGATGAAATCTTTCTATTTTTCCATTGGATTGAGGATGATATACTGTAGTTTGAGTTTGATTACAACCACATATTTTTGATAGTGCTTGAAATAGCTCAGAATTAAATTGTCTTCCCCGATCGGTTACTATTTGATAAGATGTGCCAAATCTAGTAATTCAATAACTGAAAAACTCCTGAGCTACAGCTTCTGCTTGTATATCCTGAAGTGGTATTACCTCTGTCCAATTCATAACTATTGATGCATGTTAAGCAATACTTATATTCAGCAGAAGGAGGCATTGTTCATCAGTGTCAGGAAAGTGACCTATTGGTGAATGCACGTCACGATACCTTGTTTTTTTTTTAACAAGCATTACATGCTCGTGACCAATTTGAAATGTCCTTTTTCATATTCATCCAGACATCTTGATGTAATCATTTTTACAGTTGTCTTGATACCTGGATGAGCCAAATTATGATAATGTTGAAAAATAGCATAACGGAATTGTTCAGGAATATAAGGTCAAATATTTTGTGTCGAGACATCACACCACAATTGCTTTTCTGTCTGAGGCAAATAGTATTTTAATTCAAGCAAAGCTTTATTGCCAGACTGCAGTTGATGAAGCTCTTCGTCCTTTTCTTGTGCTTGGGCTTTCTCTTCATAGTTAATAGGAACCAATTCTTCAAGCCTTGAGAAGCTATCAGCCACAACATTTGATTTACTAGAAATATGTCACAAATCTGTTGTAAACTGTGAAATATATTGGAGATAACGTAATTGGATTGACGTTGCTTTCTCATTTTTCTGCTTGAATGCATATGTTAGAGGGGCATGATCAGTGTAAATAACAAAGTCTCTACCTTCTAACAGATATTTGAAATACTTGACAGCCATATATATACTAAGTAGTTCTCTGTCATATGTGGAATACTTTTTCTGTGCATTTGTGAACTTTTCTGAAAAGAATCCAATAGATTTCCATTGTTCATCTTGCCACTGTTGCAACACAGCACCAGCTGCAAAATCGGAGGCATCCACAAATAATGCGAGTTGGCTGTGCAAACCCAGAAATGTTAAAAGTATTGCATTTGCGAGATCTTCTTTACATTTTTGGAACTGAGCAATTTCCTCCTCTGTCCAGTCAATATGTATTCAGTCATGTGCTAAATATCTATGATAAAAATGGATAATTCCTAAAAATTTTCAAAGTTCATGAACAGTTTCAGGTCGCTTGTAGTTCATTAGTGCAGACACTTTTTCTGGGTCCGACTTAGTTCCTGAGGGTGTGATTAGTTGTCCCAGGAATGTGAGTTCTTGCACTCAAAATACGGATTTTGCAACATTTATTACTAGACCATACTGATTCAGTTGTTTAAAGAGTAAATTTATATGCGCAATATGTTGTTCGGGAGATTCTGATGATATTAAAATATCATCTAGATATGGAACGCAGAAATCCAGCTCTCTCACAACTTCGTGTATAAGCCTCTGAAATGTACTAGGTGCATTTCGAAGTCCGAAGGGCATACAATTAATTTCATACAGACCAAAAGGAGTAATAACCACTGACTCTGATTTGTCTTCTTCGGCTAAAGGAATTTGATAATATGCTTTTAGTAGGTTAATCTTGGAGAATATTTTCTTATTCTGAAGCATCAAATTTTTGTCATCTACTTGAGGGACTGGATACCGGTCTAGGAGAGTCCTGTCATTAAGATGACGATAATCTCCACAAACTTGCCACTGACCATTGGACTTCATAACAAGGTAAAGTGGACTAGCCCATTGTGATTGTGATGGACGTATAATACTGTTATTCAGCAGAAACTGAAATTCTTTCTTAGCCATTTGCAATTTATGTGGGTCCAACCTACGAGCTTTACTATACATCAGTGGACCACTAGAAGTGGTGATATAATGCTGTACTTTATGCTTTAACACCTTTGGTATTATAGATGGTTTTGTTAGCTCAGGAAATTTCTCTAACAGCTCTGAATACTGACATTTTGCTTAGAGTGGGCTTACTGAATCATCAGCATCCACAGCGGTTACCTCTGCAAAATTTTTTAACTTAGTAATGCTATCTATAAGATTTTTATTTTTCAGATCTTTGAGTAAATCAAAATGATGAAGAAAATCGGCTCCCAATATCCCTTTTGATACATCTGTTACTATAAATGGCCATTCAAATTTATGTTTAAGACCTAAATCAATGGTTAACAGCTTTGAGCCATAAGTTTTTATTTCAGAACCATTTGCAGCATAGAGACTAAAGTCAGAGATTTCAAGCTTCTTAGTTTTTGCCACTGGTATAACAGACAAATCTGCACCACTATCTACCAGATAAGATCGTACACAAATTCTGTCTTTAATAAATAATCGATAGTGGCGGCTTACTGTAGGAACTAGGGTAGAACATTCAGCCGCTTTTGACTCTACCCTTCCTTGTTTTCCTTATTTTTCTATTGGCAAGATTGTACACACTTTTCAGGTTTACACCATCTACATCTACATCCATACTCCGCAAGCCACCTGACGGTGTGTGGCGGAGGATACCTTGAGTACCTCTATCGGTTCCAGTCTCGTATTGTTCGTGGAAAGGAGGATTGTCGGTATGCTTCTGTGTGGGCTCTAATCTCTCTGATTTTATCCTCGTGGTCTCTTCGTGAGATTTACGTAGGAGGGAGCAATATACTGCTTGACTCTTCAGTGAAGGTATGTTCTCGAAACTTCAACAAAAGCACATACCGAGTTACTGAAAGTCTCTCCTGCAGAGTCTTCCACTGGAGTTTATCTATCATCTCCGTAACGCTTTCGCAATTACTAAATGATCCTGTAACGAAGTGCGCTGCTCTCCGTTGGATCTTCTCTCTCTCTTCTATCAACTCTATCTGGTACGGATCCCACACTGCTCAGCAGTATTCAAGCAGTGGGCGAACAAGCGTACTGTAACCTACTTTCTTTGTTTTGGGATTGCATTTCCTTAGGATTCTTCCAATGAAACTCAGTCTGGCATCTGCTTTACCAACGATCAACTTTATATGATCATTCCATTTTAAATCACTCCTAATGCATACTCCCAGATAATTTATGGAATTAACTACTTCCAGTTGCTGACCTGCTATTTTGTAGCTAAATGATAAGGGATCTATCTTTCTATGTATTCGCAGCACATTACACTTGTCTAAATTGAGATTCAATTGCCATTCCCTGCACCATGCGTCAATTCGCTGCAGATCCTCCTGCATTTCAGTACAATTTTCCATTGTTACAACCTCTCGATATATCACAGCATCATCCGCAAAAAGCCTCAGTGAACTTCCGATGTCATCCACAAGGTCATTTATGTATATTGTGAATAGCAACGGTCATACTACACTCCCCTGCGGCACACCTGAAATCACTCTTACTTCGGAAGACTTCTCTCAATTGAGCCAAATCTTAAGAGATAATAACAATATTTACCATTTTTTTAAAAACTGTGTTCTGTTTCTAATTCTGCTGCGCATCCTGGATCTATTTGATTCTCGGAGTGTCTTCACTTCATTTTCTAAGTCTTTAATTTTTGCAAGAAGATCTTGGACCGTTAAGGATGTGGGAGGAACTGGTTGGGATGAGGTAATTTGAAGCTCCTCAGCATATTGCATCTCCACTATACGATCTGCCATCAGTGTGATCTTGTCCGCCATTTCTTCCGATATCACTAATATACTTCGACTATTACTAGGAAGTTTATCGAGCCAATGTTTTTAAAGCATTCTTCGATAAGTTGGTACCAGCATAGTTTTGCATTTTTCATAATAACGGGCTAGGTTTCGTATCGCCAAATTCCAAGCCACCCAATAGTTTCTTTATTTTACATTCTTCACTTTCCTTGAAAATTGTTTAGATTTGTTCTTTTGCCAGTGAATATTTATTATTTTCATCACTAGTTACCAGATCCCAGAAGTTTTTGACATATTTCAGTTCAAGCCGGGCCAGCAGATAATTGAACCTAGTTGCTTCCGTTGCTACGGCAGTGATTGTAAACTGAGCCTCGGCTTGGCAAAACCAAATATCGGGCTTTTCTACCCAAAAGGGAGGAAGCTTTACGCTTACCTTATTGATTTCCGAAGTACTCACAGGATTGTCCCCATCAAGTCCACTTCCTGATTGCATTTTGAGTATTTTATTGAAGACCGTCTGCTCCGAATTCCACCAGATTCTGCGTTGGACAATTTGCCAATAATTACGTTGCAGGGTTTCTTTTGTTGTCTCGCCGATCACGTTGGGGTCACCAATTTGTCGGTGGTGTCTAACACAGGTAAAAACACACACACACACACACACACACACACACACACACACACACAAATAAGAACTTAAAACTTTTTTATTATAACATTTTATAGTTTTATAGGCCGTGAATCGGCGTGTTGCTTAGGCAATGATACATTTTACAACTCTCAAAAATAATACAATTTTCATTTGTCTCTTGTGATATCACAGAACATATAGCTCTGAAGCTAACCTTATCGATGTTAACCCTTTGTTGCCTGATGGTACTTAAAAGTACCAGTAAGTTTTGACTTTCATTATTTTCTTGTGGTGCATTTTCGTGATCTGAGAGCCTGTCGGTACATAACAGTAACTCTGCTGTACTGTTTCATAGATGTTATTGTGCAATACATAGACCTCTCTGGCGGTCAGAGCTTGAAATTGTTTTTCGCGCGCTGCTGTGAAAACAGAAGATTGTATGTGCTTGTTTCCATGGCGTTGCCTGAATTTGTGCGCAATTTATTGAAACTTCCGTTGAGTTTTCCATTGTACTTACTTACCTTCTTTGTTTTTTTATAATAGTTTGAAGCATTATGTTACAAGTGAATGAGATAAAGTGGAAAATATAAGGCGGACTTATTAGTACCGTCAGGTTGTGCGAACACTTTATTGTAGCAACAATGCGTCACCTCTCACTAGTTGTTCTGTCCACTTTTTCTCACACAGAAATGCATAAATACATTTGCCTGTGGAACAATTAGAACAAACAGGAAAGGTTTGCCAGGGAATTTACCTAAAGAAAAAGTCTAAATCAAATCACAGAGAGTCATCTTTAGACCTAACAGTACTTCAATGGGAGGAAAATAAAGTAGTGTATTTTGCGTCAAACTTCCATGGGACTGAACAGAGCGTAGTGACACGAAAACAGAAAGATGGAACTAGTATGACTATACCACATCGAGTTATTGTATGTGATTACAATAAAAACATGGGTGGTGTGGATCATGCAGACAGATTACGTTCAACTTATGGTCTTGACAAGCGATCAAAGAAATGGTGGCACCGTCTCTTCTGAGCAGCAATAGAAATTGCTTTTGTCAATGCTTACGTCATTTTCAGTGATCTACATGGGGCACTGCCACTGCTGGAATTCAGGCGTGCTGTGGCACTAGGGCTAATGAATGAACAGCAAGTGCCAAATCTCAAAAAGAGAAACTCTGGTAAAGATGAAATAACTCTCCCAAAGAGAAGGACGGATAACTTTTCTGTTCCGAAGGATGTACGTCTTGGCAACCGAGGAAACCATTTTGTAGTGTTCAGTTGTAAAAGAGGACGATGCGAAATGTGTGCGAAAAATAAAATTCAGTCGAGACCACATTCACAATGTAGTACATGTAAAGTGTATTTGTGCTGTAATGAGAAAAAGAACTGTTTCCTACAATTTCATGAGGTATCACTAAATATGTGATATGTATATACTGTCAAAAATGTATAGCAAAGTTACTATGTATTGTGAAGTTGCTCTAGAATAAATTTATGCGAAATTAAAAAAAAAAAATCAGAAATATCATATTTCTGTTGATTAATTATCTAATGTAAAAATATTTAATATTTATGTGGAATAAAGTACAAGTTATAAAAATTGGAGCATTTTTCTGCGCATGTTGTGATTCTGTCCATGGAGTCTGACGGTACTTCTGAGTACCAGGAGAGAAGAAAGTTGTGAAAAATAAAATAAAATTTTACAAAAAATCCTACCGTCATTTGAGACCACAATAGCATAAATTATGCAAAGAAAATAAAAAGTAAATTTTTTCTTATGTCAGGAAACAAAGGGTTAAAACACTCACTAACACACCATAACTCTATATGGAAGAGAAACCTGCTTCTACACACTCATACCCTCAACTTCAGATTTTGTTGTACCTGAAAGAGAATCATTCATAACAATGCAACCAGTGAAAATAATAAGATAAAAATATGTAGCAACTCAACTTCAAAAAAATGGAAGCAAACAACTATTTTCTGATGATATATAGCCTCAGTCATCATGTAATACTTAGTTTTTGTCATGAGTAGATTTGTAAAAGGTTTTGCAAATCATTTTCTCGAAATGTTTTCTCTCCTCTGCACATTTTGAAACCAAAAGTACATAAAGTGCGTGAAACAGAGAACCCATATGTCAGCTAACACTTACCAAGGAAGTGAAAATGATGAATTTTTCTGAGCAAGGCAAAATAAAGTCTTCAGACCTTAGACATTTGTGGAAGTCATAAATATTAATTCAGTACTGTGGAAAATTGACATAAGGTAATGTCATGTCTGTCGCACATACCAGTTTCTGTGAATCACCTTCATAATACACTAGTTGCATATTAAGTGTTAAATCAGTATATTCTTAGTAGTCTGCAGGCATGAACACTGTCTGTCTGTCTGTCTATCGGTCCGAGGCATGTCAGTGTGCTAGAGAGAGAGAGAGAGAGAGAGTGGGGGGGGGGGACATATGCTGTAGAATATGCCTACTACTGTTTTACAGCTAACAGTTCAAATCTTAATCTTGCAAGGGATCGTAATGTTTATAGTCTATAGTTGCAGTATTTTTATTTTGCCTCTCGGCTACTAATTTCAGTACACAGTGCCATCCTCAGGCCATCCTATGATAAAAAAAAATCCAGTACATAGTCAGAACAACAATGCAAGAGAAATCTACAAAATGTTTTCTGTATATCAGCAGCGCATGCTATATAGTGTGTGGGGATCGAGATGTTACGTACGGTAATCTCGAACCCAACATTAAGTATTCGCTCGTTTATAATGAATTAACTTTATTTTGATCATGTCGGTACAAACACATCCGCTCAAATACAGAGTTCGGAACACACTGACATCAACAGTTCTCAAAGAAGTTCGTTCTCAAAGAAGTTCGTTCTCAAAGAAGTTCGTTCTCAAAGAAGTTTGTTCTTAAAGATGAGGCGGTCAACTCTTGCAGTCAATAACCGCCACAGAGCCCCTGCCAGTAGTGCGGAGCAAGGTAAGGATGATGAGAGGCATGTGTGCACCTGGCCGATTGTGTCGTGGCAGGTGCTAGTGCGAGGCGCGATCGGACCGTTTCTCGATGTCTTGGTAGGCACGACCAGTGGAGGGAAGGAGGCGCAGAAGGCGTCCACAGGTTGCCCGTGCCATGCTACTGATGGCACGGTGGAAGCAGAAGGCGGCGGCGTGTCGGTGGGGAGAACATTGTCGTGCCGAGGCCGTGCGGCGCAGCAGGGTTTTGATCCGATCAAAGGCGCGGAGTGCGTCGAAGATGCAGTGCGATGTATTCCCAAAGTATTTGCCGGCGAGTGCCGCGGTAAGTGCAACGTGTCCGGTAACAGTTTGTTATTAGCCGTATGATATAAAGGAGCAAGCATGCTGTGGCTTAACAGGTTGTGTAAGAGATGCCGAATGAGCAACACACGTGGTAATGATGGAGTTATAGAGGCACTTGATGTCGCAGCAGGGGAGAAAACAGCAAGCTGCACATGACTGACCTTGGCCGGCAGATGACTTCGGTGTAGACGGAAGCGTCACCTCAGAGTCCGTGGACGGTGAGTGTGTTACAGCGGTAGATGGCAGGATGTTCCAAGCAGAGTTGACAGTGCCGGTGTTTTGATGTGCGAAACAGCCGTGATTGAAGGTTGGGGGGTGTGGCCGTGAGCCCTGTGCATGAGGCATGGCAACGGCGAGAGGTGGTGGAAGGCGGACGTGGTCGGCGAAACCATGGTCAGAGCAGGAAGGCGATGAGACGTAATGTGAATGTGAAGAAGTCGAATCGGCGGATGAACTACTGGTCCGTGGTGGAGAGGCGACACAGTTCGATGGAACCGGAGCTGCGTGTGTGCTGTCGCTGTCAGCGCTGTGGTCCTAGAGTCGAAAGGCTGCAAGCTGCTCGCGCGAAACTGTTGCACGGTCTTGTGTCAGAGTGGAAAGATGCTCACTCGTCGAAGCAGAAATGGCAGATGTGTTGGTCGTATATTGCGGAGGTAGTGAAGAGGGGGCTCTGGAATGCGGCTGGTTATGCCATGGTACAGAAACTAAGTGTCTGGAACTACCAAGGAAAGGTGGCAGCGGCGTAAATAAGTTGCTTGTAACACATCCGTAACGTAGAATTTCCACTTGAGGTGGCGTGATGATGACAGTTGTGACATCTGGGGCATAGATCCATGCAGCGTGATCATCAAGGTATTAGTTGTAGCTGGTAGTTACGGCAAAGGATCATCAGCAGTCGGAGGCGGAACAATGACAGGAGCATCTCGTTGCATGTCGTGCTTGGTCGGTGTCGGCTGCAGCGTGTGTAACTGATCTTGTACCAACAAGTTGTGTGTCGCAATTTGCTCATGTAGCTGTCGCAGTTGTTCAGGCAAAAATGCATCTTGTTGCATGTGGTGCTCGGTCAGTGTCACCTGCAGCATGTGTAACTGATCTTGTACCAACAAGTTGTATGTCCCAATTTGCTCACGTAGCTGTTGCAGTTGTTCAGGGGAAAATGTATGTCGTGAAGCAGTCTGCTGTGTATCACTGAGTAAGATGGGGTTGAAATCAGAATCTGTCTCTATCAAAGGGTAACCTGGCGTACAAAACAAGGTCGGCGGCACAGTATTGACGTAACAGTTTGAGTAGAAGAGATCGCGTGTGCGATCACGAATGTGAAACTCAGTACTCGGCGGCGGCGGAGTGAGAACACATTCACTGTTGTATGAAGCAGTGAAACGGCTGAAATCGTCTTCTAGGATGGATGAACAAGTTGCGGGCGTGATCGAGTAGTGAACGGCCGGGCGGTAAGCGTGCATAGTGTCGGCGAGTTCGCATTTCGCGCAGCTGTTTGTTTTGACTGGGTTGAGGTCAGTGAGCCAGCAGGCGGCGGTCGTGACGTCGCTGTCGGTAGCAGTCGGGCAGAGTCGGTGCGGCTTGGGTGCTGCGTACAAGGAGGCGTGGCACGTCCAGTGTTGCACTGAGAAACGGTGTAATTGGTGCATTGTCGTTCATCAGTAGGATGTCCTTGATGGTTCCTGTGAATTCGACCAGGCATGCAATTTAGCTGTAGTTCGGAGTTCATGTGAACTGGGATTTGCAACATAGTCCCCGTTTGTTGCAGTCCATTGTTTGGCATGGTTGTCCGGTATTGAAGCACTGCACAAAGTTAATTCATTACACCAAAGCAAGTCAAAATAGTCCAAATTAATCGGCAAAGGAGCACTACACTGTCCGGAAGTGAAATTACTGGCACGTTGAGCGGGTCTCGACGGATGACGTGTGCGCCTCGGTTGCATTGTCAATGTGTGAGAAGGTGACGAAAGTTACCAAAAAGCACGATTCACACGAGTCGGGTATTGACACACTAATTACATTTCCTGTACACTGCATCCAGATGCGACGCGATGCGAAGTCGATGGACGTAGAAATCCAACAAAGGGTTGCTCCATGGCAATGTTCCAGTACACATTTCAGGCATCGTAAGCGGTGTTCGTGAGCATCAGGGTCACCAGTGTGGGTGTAACACTATGCTACTGCGCACGATACTTATTAAAGCCTGTACTATGGTAAGTTGACGGGCTTCACCTTATAAGAAAGGATTTTGGTATATATGTTGACCGTGTGTACCAGAATGGAGGCAAAATCAGACTTTCACCCACTCAGTAAAAACAATGATACGTCAAGCAAGTCTGAAGTGCAACTACACGTTAGGACGGACAAGAAACGACACAGCAGATGCTACCAAATTGTTAATAATACGGTTGCCAGCCAAATTAGGCATTAATTGAGTTTCTTCCCTGTACAAGTTGAAGTACGTGTATGCAAAACAACACGTAATAACACTGCATAATATGGTAAATTTTAGAACCAGAAAATCTACTGAACTAATAATTTCACTTTCTGTACTAATATGAACAAGCCATAAATACACAACAATATACTATAATGTTTACTACAAACTTCGTACAGTCTATTGATCTGATTAAAATCGGGCATAGGTTACCCTAGAAATAGCACTTTCGAAACACACATACAATGTCAATTTTGAAAGAAGTAAAACACTAATAACTTTTGGTTTTATCTCGACTTTAACTTTGCTGGTCAAATCAGTTCAGTACATTTCAGAATTTACATGAATAGAAAAGAAAAGGGGTGGCGGGGGGGGGGGAGACCCTGAAACTGTTATGATCACTGTACTGAAATTTTTGATTATCGAAATCGTTAAGCACTCAAGATTTCCAATATATGAGTTAGTACTCTTTTTGTCTTATTTCTTGCTCATTTAACTACCATTATTTTTGTCTCAAATTAATTAGCCTTCATTACTAAACCAATTTCAACATTATCTTCCAACTTCGTCAGACCTATATTATTTACCTATATATTCATTAACAACAAAGTTCTTTAAACATCATTCTAACATAGATAGGTCTGCAGGTAAGTATTATTAACATAAACTTTAAATCTTCATTTCGGTACACTCGGATTGCACAACATGTGGAAAGGACCCTGTCTAGGTTAGTGATGAGGATAATTAAATGATAGGACAATTCTGGTAAAAGTTAAGTTGTTATTGAACAGTCAGGAACAAAAGTAACACTGGTCTACACGAATACAGTACTAAAAGTTTCAACCTGTTCGTGTCGATGCGGCGGTTGGCTGGCGGCGAGATGGCGAGGTGCAAAGCACACATACAATCACAGCTATGGCTCTTGATGTATCGGCACTTTGCTTCTTCTTAGCGTCGCAATACTTTCCCATTTAGTGCCTATGGAATATAGCCATGCTGTGTAGTCGTTGGAAACGGCACATCCGAGGCTCAACGAAATCACGTTTTCCAGGAGAGCCTCCTCGATCCAGAACGTGTTTCTCAGACTGACGCCCAACTCCGACTACTACTGCTGAGCCCGTTATGCCGTGCAGTGCCCGTGTGCATTTTCCCTCGCTCGCCTGCCATCCACCTTTTACCGCTCCCCAACAGACAGGGTATTCACCAAAGGTTTTGCATTCTACATATCTTAATACATTGCCTACGTATGGACCAGGCGCACAATTACAACTTTAACATCTTACAACAGTTTCAACATTTGTTACATTTCCATTTTGTTATAATATTGCTTGCAATTTGACATAAACATTAATATTCACATTGAAAATTGTATACAGTTTCTTTAACATAATGACATGAAAAGAAAAAAGAAATGAAATCAGAACATCGCTTACACTAATTTATCGAAAATCAGAAGAAAAAATTATTATATGTACAGTTGTTGTTGTTACACATGCCCCTGTTTCCAGTAAATTTCATTTAAGTGCAAATTTGATGGGAACACTAATTTTTATATTTATACAGTGGTTCTAAATCTTTGTGTGAATGTCCCAAAAAAAAAATTATACCACAAACTTCCTTTCACTCACATTATCTAGGTCTATACTGCTTAAGTGCCTTTGGCGCAGTCCAACCTCCTATCACAACATTATTTAAATAGCAAATTACGTATCATTATTAAATTTCTCAGAGAAATAATTTCAAAATCTGGAACACAAACATTTAACTACAAAAGCAAATGCAAATATCTATATACACTATAAGACAATTTGTTGTTGCTTGCATTGAATGGCAGTCCATTTCCTTACTTACTAAAAAAAAAAAAAAACACACAATAATATTTAGAAAAATCACTACATATATTTGCTGCCTATTATTCAGATTTGGGCAGTCCATTTTGCATCATTTTACCACATCACCTGTACCACACTTACAATTCTCCATTGACTATTTATCTGCCCTCATGGGTGTTTGGCAGTCCTTTATATTATGACTCATATACTGCCCACTTTGATTTTTGACAGTCCCATCTTTTATTTGGCTTGCAGCATCTTTTCATCCCTTTTCTCCATACATCTTTACATTTACAATACATTTGGTAATCTGAAACTCACATAAGTACATTAGCACACTGATATTGGTACACGTATATTTACAAAGATTAGTTACATTTGGAATAAATTAGTTTCAGCATAAGATACAGCATATTTCCTGCAAATTGCTCTCTGAGTGTACTTAGGTCACTCACTCCTAGGAACATACAGTTTCAGGTCCACAACATTTCTTTCACCTAAAGGTTTTTTGGATTTTGGGTAGATCAGGTAGTAAGCATTATCGTGTGGAATGTTCTGTATTATATACGGCCCATTGTAAATATATTTAAATTTGGAAATTTCATGGTTCAGTTCACTAGACTTTTCGTGGGTTTTTAAAAGAACATAATCCCCAATTTTAAATTTTGAAACTTTCAGATTTTTATCATGTCTTTTAGATCTAGATTCAGCTTTTTGTATTGCCCTTTTTCTGATTAATTCTTTCTTTTGACTCAACCCCCAAACTTGTACAAGGTGGAAACTCTAGTTTTTCCTCAATTAAACTTTTACTTCTGCTGCCTAACAAAATTTCTTCCGGAGGGAATCCAGTAGATTCATGATGTAAGGTGTTCATGACATTCTCAAAGTCCGATATAAACTTGCCCCAGACTCTAAATCATGCCCCTTCCTGTTTTTTCCACAACGTACCTTGGTCGACTGTGACATTGTCCCAAGATACGTTCCTGACCTGTGAACCATTTATATCTGGCGGCTTTTTCGGTTTCTGGAGTTCAAAGTCTTTACTTACTTGAACTCGTTGCAAAATAAACACTGAGTCGTCCGGTGGCTCTTTCTTTCTTTGTTCAGTCTCAACATCTGGATTTTGTTTTGAAACTTCGTGATCATTAGGTACAATATCGCAATTAGCTGTATCCCCATTATTTTCACTAGTACCGAAATACTCGTCATCTGAATTATCGTCCGAATCCGACCATTCTGGATCGCTTTCAGGTTCTAACATAAAAGCTTTTCAGAGACAGGCACTAAGTTCTTCCTCTGCATTTTCGTCAGGCTTTAATTTTAATTCAATATCCTCTTTTGGCAAAACGGCCTCATTATCAGCTTTACTCACATCCCCTGTTACTTCATATTTAGTGTAATCCTCGTGGACTTCAATTACTTTCAGGTAATTCCCTACCTCTTCCCCACGGTGCCTTTCGGTAGCAGCTTGTACTGTTGGCGTATTGTTAACAGAAGTTACTTCCTCATTAATGCTAAGGATTTCATCCTCCAATTCCTTCCTATCTTTAACCTTCGTCGTATCGGCAGCACGCGTACTTTGCGCGGCGCTATTTATTCTCTCCTCTTCAAATTTGGGCCACGTCACCTTATCGACGTCCCTACTATTTCCTTTTCCACTAATTAACTTCCTTGCCTCATACTCCTTCTTAAAATCCTCCCACTCACATTGCTTAAGGCCTTTGTACAGATCGTCGATCTGCACACATCAATTACTTACTTCCGCTAATTCATTCTTGCCATTTACTTCATTGCCAACACTGCTAACCGCACCTCTCTGTGTATCCACAGTTTCATCTGTTATTTCCTTCGCCCCGGAATTACCACTCATAATGTATTCACCAGCTCTTACGGCAATGTTCTTACCTAATGCTGCCGCATTGCTAGCAGCTTCTCTCTGAACAGCTGCTCCGCTAGGCTGGGCCGTTGCCCTCTGATGCTCCACTCGCCTGTTAACCAGTATCGCTCTGCGTGGCGAAGATGACTCATTCGCGCTCGCACCTGACGCTTGTTTCGCAACAACACGTTGTGTCGTTCCACGCCTGTCTCTAACCTGTCTCATAACTTTACTGTCAGTTTGCTAACCTTTCTTAAATTGGGGCCGGTATATACTGTTTGCTTCCGTTTGGCCCGCAACGTTCGCGGAAATCAGTTTCCCGCGTCGTTATTATTTTGCGCGGTGTACCCTCTACCGCGACCTGGATAACTTCCTCTCCCTCTTCCTCTACCTCTACCTCTCTGAATCGTATTGACGCGAAACCCATCGCAGTCATTTCTCTCGTCATTATTACGGTCATTCCTGTTACTAAAATTTTGATGATTGGCACGACTTTCGCGCCAATGGTCTTCGCCTTCGACCCTTTCGAGAAACGCTTGGAAGCTGCGATGATTGCTTCCCACGTATCTCTTCGAATCTTCTGGAAGCTTTTTATATAGCTCCCATATGATTTCCGAATCGGATCTTCTCCCTCTTAAATGCGTCAACTTCCGGTACCAATATTCGCAGAAATCTTTCAAAGAATTCCTGCCCCTGTTATCATGAAGCTTGGCCATGATAAACTCACGCCGTAAATGATCCTGTTTTTGTTCGGACCAATATTCTTCCGTAAACTTTTGCTTAAATTCTTCGAACGTCATTCGTTCGGTATTCAAATTAATTCCCCAGCGCTTAGCATCACCTGCTAAGGCGCTAATTACTACGTTTATCTTTTCCTGATCAGACAAGTGTTCTGGAAATATCCTCTCGCAATTTTTGCTGAAATCTAACGGATGCCATCCGTTATGTTTCTTGGCGGGATCGAAGCGTTCCTCACTTTCTAACAGCTTCGTAAGTGGTGTGCCACTACAGACAACACCAGGTCTATCTTTAATTTTACTCTCAAGATCGAAAATTTTGCCTTGAATTTTCGAAGTATTTTGTTAACATTTTTGTGCACATCCGGTAACTTTCTCACCTAAATCTCTTTCAGTGTCTGAAATTGCCTTTTTCAATTGTGAGATTCCATGTTGACATTCGTTTACGATCTCAGTTTTAAGACCGAAAACTTTTTCGTCTACTTTTCTTTCAACCAGAGGCTCTACTTTCTCTTGGATGTTGAGGATTTCAACATCAAATCTACTGTTAATGTTGTCAATTTCCCCCTGCATAGTATCCATATTCTTGTTAATTGTGTCAATTTCAAATTTAATAGTATTTACTACAGAGCTTAAATTACCCACTTTTTGTTCTACCTGTTCTATTTGTTTACTAATTTTAATTCCTTGTTCTTCGACCTGTGCTTTAAGCTGACCAACGTGTGTTTTAAGCTGCTCGTTCTGTGTTTTGAGCTGATTACTGTGTGTTTTAAGCTGCTCGTCACCGTGTGTTTTAAGCTGACTAACCTGATTACTGACTTGTTTCTGAAGCTGATCATTCTGCGTTTTGAGCTGATTACTTTGTGTTTTGAGCTGCTCGGCAACGTGTGTTTTAAGCTGATTATTCTACCCTGCAATTTGTTTGGTTAATTGTTCAAATAAATCGTTCATGCTTAAAATTTTCACACTATTTTGTTCTACGGAATCGGTGTGTTCCGATCCTACTTCAAAAGTTTCTTTCGGTTCTTTCTTTATCTGTGGAGAATCAAACATGTCATTGGATTCATTCACGTACCCACTATCATCTACAAAGTCATCCTCTACTTCCTGTTTTATCCCTTGCTGTGTTCGAGGCAATCTCGACATTTCAATCTGTTCGTTAACATGTTCGTGATATTGTATGTATGCCAATTGTCTACCGCTAACGCCATCTGTTATCTGGCTGCGTACACTCCTGTCATTGCCAGCCGCATTTTCCATTTCGCTCGGCACATCTACTGTTTCTACGTTCTTGTCCATACTGAATGCAAATTACACCACACTACCGTACTTGACGTTCACTGCTTTTTATTTTACTGAATATTATTACAATTCACGTTAATTTGTTACCGACAACAACTGGATGTCCTGTCACCGGGAGCCACTTGTAAACGCTACAGCAGCATTTACGTAGCTTGTACTATGAAATACCAAATTTTGTTTATTACGTAGTATGCCCCAACAGAACAAATAGTCCTGTCACGGTCGCCACTTGTAACACTACGCTACTGTGCACGATACTTATTAAAGCCTGTACTATGGTAAGTTGGCGGGCTTCACCTTATAAGAAAGGATTTTGGTATATATGTTGACTGCGTGTACCAGAATGGAGGCAAAATCAGACTTTCACCCACTCAGTAAAAACAATGATACATCAAGCAAGTCTGAAGTGCAACTACACGTTAGGACGGACAAGAAACGACACAGCAGATGCTACCAAATTGTTAATAATACGGTCGCCAGCCTAATTAGGCATTAATTGAGTTTCTTCCCTGTACAAGTTGAAGTACGTGTATGCAAAACAACACGTAATAACACTGCATAATATGGTAAATTTTAGAACCAGAAAATCTACTGAACTAATAATTTCACTTTCTGTACTAATATGAACAAGCCATAAATACACAACAATATACTATAATGTTTACTACAAACTTCATACAGTCTATTGATCTGATTAAAATCGGGCATAGGTTACCCTAGAAATAGCACTTTCGAAACACACATACAATGTCAATTTTGAAAGAAGTAAAACACTAATAACTTTTGGTTTTATCTCGACTTTAACTTTGCTGGTCAAATCAGTTCAGTACATTTCAGAATTTACATGAATAGAAAAGAAAAGGGGGGGCGGGGGGGGGGGGGGAGACCCTGAAACTGTTATGATCACTGTACTGAAATTTTTGATTATCGAAATCGTTAAGCACTCAAGATTTCCAATATATGAGTTAGTACTCTTTTTGTCTTATTTCTTGCTCATTTAACTACCATTATTTTTGTCTCAAATTAATTAGCCTTCATTACTAAACCAATTTCAACATTATCTTCCAACTTCGTCAGACCTATATTATTTACCTATATATTCATTAACAACAAAGTTCTTTAAACATCATTCTAACATAGATAGGTCTGCAGGTAAGTATTATTAACATAAACTTTAAATCTTCATTTCGGTACACTCGGATTGCACAACATGTGGAAAGGACCCTTTCTAGGTTAGTGATGAGGATAATTAAATGATAGGACAATTCTGGTAAAAGTTAAGTTGTTATTGAACAGTCAGGAACAAAAGTAACACTGGTCTACACGAATACAGTACTAAAAGTTTCAACCTGTTCGTGTCGATGCGGCGGTTGGCTGGCGGCGAGATGGCGAGGTGCAAAGCACACATACAATCACAGCTATGGCTCTTGATGTATCGGCACTTTGCTTCTTCTTAGCGTCGCAATACTTTCCCATTTAGTGCCTATGGAATATAGCCATGCTGTGTAGTCGTTGGAAACGGCACATCCGAGGCTCAACGAAATCACGTTTTCCAGGAGAGCCTCCTCGATCCAGAACGTGTTTCTCAGACTGACGCCCAACTCCGACTACTACTGCTGAGCCCGTTATGCCGTGCAGTGCCCGTGTGCATTTTCCCTCGCTCGCCTGCCATCCACCTTTTACCGCTCCCCTACAGACAGGGTATTCACCAAAGGTTTTGCATTCTACATATCTTAATACATTGCCTACGTATGGACCAGGCGCACAATTACAACTTTAACATCTTACAACAGTTTCAACATTTGTTACATTTCCATTTTGCTATAATATTGCTTGCAATTTGACATAAACATTAATATTCACATCGAAAATTGTTTACAGTTTCTTTAACATAATGACATGAAAAGAAAAAAGAAATGAAATCAGAACATCGCTTACACTAATTTATCGAAAATCAGAAGAAAAAATTATTATATGTACAGTTGGTGTTGTTACATGGGGATCGAGATGTTACATACGATAATCTTGAGCCCAACATTAAGTATTCGTTCATTTATAATGAATTAACTTTATTTTGATCATGTCGGTACAAACACATTCGCTCGAATACAGAGTTCAGAACACACTGAGATCAACAGTTTTCAAAGAAGTTAATTCTCAAAGATGAGGCAGTCAACTCTTGCAGTCGATAACCGCCACATGTGCAACCTTAAAATGTATAAGTAGCCCTCTTACCCCTGGAATGCAGTCTTAAGAAATTACATAAGAAAATACTTCTCACTATAATAAAATATTTAAAGCAAAATAGCAAATCTATTTAACCAAGTATACATTGACCATTTGCATATGGTTTGTACAACTATAAAACACTGATATGACATGATTCTTCAAATCAAGCAAGTGCTATCATAATAATAGGATTATGTATTAAAAACACGAAGCTTTATTGGAAGGAAATCTAGTGTCCAGAGGAAATAGTGGCACAGGTTGGCTATGTATTACACTGTGGCCATCAGTGGACGAATTTAGGCCGCACTTCCTAGTGCATGTTTATCCAGCAGTGTCCATGTGTATGCTGGAGCTCTGTGGTGCTGCTTTGCACTTTCTCTGTACATTGCTGCAGCTCATCAACCAGCCATGGCTGCGATGACCACGCCTCGTGGGTATTTGCAGTTGTGAAAGGCTGCAGCAATGGTCCTTGATATTAGGCAACCACGTGTTAGAACATTGTCTTATTGCGGCCCTTTAATCCAGTTATTATGTTCTAAACCTGGTGGTGCTAAGATCATTTTAAGTCCGTAGCTACCTTGCGCATCCGTACATGGCTGGTCAATGACCTGCAACACTGCATGGAGAAGGCATGACACAGCAGCAAGGAGAACTCCAGTGTACATACAGACACTGCAGTGGAGATGAGCAAAAAGACTGGTGTGTGTGTGTGTGTGTGTGTGTGTGTGTGTTTTTTTTTTTTTTTTTTGTCTACTTCAGAAGGAGGTCTTTTGGCTGAAATCTTACTTGTTTAGCTGTCGTTTTGTTGAGGGAGTCTGGTTTACCAGACTGAAGGATCTGAAAACAAATGGGCCAAATTCTATGATACTATGCTAAGACACTTTGACAGATGCTGCCCTGTTAAGAAAATACAAAGAGTGTTCACCCATAACCAAAGTGCAAAAACCAACAGACTGATACTTCCAGCAAATATGATAAAACTCAGGCAAAACATCCAGGACTTGGATGTGTTACACAAGTCAACAAACCTGCAGGTTTTTAAGGCCAAGTACAACGAAGCCAAGAAAATCTTTAAGAAAGAGCTTTCAAATCTAAGAAAACAGATATACAGCAGTGAAATAGCTCAATCAGACAATATAGCCAAGACCTCATGGAGAATTGTAAATCAATTTCGCAAAGCCACACCGAAGCCAGAAACTGAATTTTTAATTATAAGACATGAAGGAAACACAATTAAAGATCCTAATAAAGTCTGCAATGTTTTCAATAAATACTTTATATCTGCAGCTGTTAGTCCAATTAATAACACAGTTGTGAGTAGTGAGGTAAAGCTCTGCCCATTTGAAGAGCCGCCTTTTGAATTCAAACAAGTAAGTGAAAAAGAAATAGGCAGGATAATAAATAACCTAAAGAATAAGTTCTCAACTGGATGGGATGGTTTGAGTAGTATCGTGATTAAAAAGTGTAATAAGGAATTAGTTAAAATAATCACCCACCTGGTAAACTGCAGTATCAGAGAACATACATTTCCAAATGTATTGAAATGGAGCAGAGTTAAACCAGTGCATAAAAAAGGATCCAAGGAAGAGGTTTCAAATTTCAGGCCCATATCATTAATACCTGTCTTCAGCAAAGTATTTGAAGTTGTGCTGCTGATACAACTTAGTGACTATTTCTTGAAAAATAAATTCCTAACAGAGACACAACACGGATTCCGAAAAGATCATAGTACTATGACAGCAATTACGGAATTTCTTCACAAAACGTATGGTGCCCTTGATCAAGGAATGCAAACAGCTGGCATATTTCTAGACCTTACTAAAGCCTTTGACTCGGTAAACCATGAGTTACTTTTAAGTAAACTTGAGTCATACAATGTAAATGCCGCATCCATGCAATTGCTGGCTACATATTTATTTAACCGCATGCAGTGTACAATGCTGACTTACAAAATCAATAATCAGATCATTAATTTTCAGTCCAAATATGAGACAGTCACACAAGGTGTACCCCAGGGCTCAATTTTGGGCCCTTTCCTTTTCCTAGTGTACATAAATGATATAGAGCAACCATTCAACTCCCAATTGGTAACCTATGCAGACGATACCTCACTGTTATTTCTTGGTAAACAAAATGATGAGTTAACGTTGGTAGCCACTGAGGGACTACAGCAAATAACTACTTATTTCCAAGATCAAGGTTTGAAAGTTAATATCAGTAAATCTCAGTTATTGCCATTTAAACTTACAAACTCACACCAAACCTCTATCAGTAACATAGGTGGAATTGAAGTAGTGGACACAGAAGGCTGCAGATTTCTAGGTATTCACCTAGATGAAAATCTAAGATGGGTAAACCATATCAAATTTTTATGCAATAAAATCAGCAGTTCATTACATCTAATCAGCCAGTTATCAAAGGTAGTTCCACATCAGACATTAAAAACAATTTATTATGGAACCATTTTTCCACAGATTAATTACGGGATAGAGATATGGGGTTGTGCTGCCGACATACATATGAACAGAATATTAACCCTACAGAAAAGAGCAATCAGAATTATCCATGGATTAGGGTATAGAGATTCATGCAGGGAAATCTTTGTCCATCATAAATACCTAACAGTCTACTCACTGTATCTTTACAAATTAATTATATTTTTTGTGACACATCAAAACAAAGAAACAAAGTGCTCTGATATGCATGCCTATAATACAAGAAATAAAGACTGCTACTACAGACAAAGAACAAAATTAAAAACAACAGACCATAGTCCATGCATTAGTGGTCAAATATGGTACAACAGATTACCGAGCTCTATAAGGTGCCACAAAGGGAACTTATTCAAAGTGAAACTGAAACATTTCTTGATTGACAGATGTTTATACTCTTTAAGTGAATATTAATATTAAACTAAAATAAGTTATTGTATATATATATATATATATATATATATATATATATATATATAACAGAGGGAAACATTCCACGTGGAAAAAATATATCTAAAAAGAAAGATGATGAGACTTACCAAACAAAAGCGCTGGCAGGTCGATAGACACACAAAAAAACACAAACACACACACAAAATTCTAGCTTTCGCAACCAACGGTTGCTTCGTCAGGAAAGAGGGAAGGAGAGGGAAAGATGAAAGGATGTGGGTTTTAAGGGAGAGGGTAAGGAGTCATTCCAATCCCGGGAGCGGAAAGACTTACCTTAGGGGGAAAAAAGGACAGGTATACACTCGCACACACACACATATCCATCCACACATACAGACACAAGCAGACATATGTCTGCTTGTGTCTGTATGTGTGGATGGATATGTGTGTGTGTGCGAGTGTATACCTGTCCTTTTTTCCCCCTAAGGTAAGTCTTTCCGCTCCCGGGATTGGAATGACTCCTTACCCTCTCCCTTAAAACCCACATCCTTTCATCTTTCCCTCTCCTTCCCTCTTTCCTGACGAAGCAACCGTTGGTTGCGAAAGCTAGAATTTTGTGTGTGTGTTTGTGTTTTTTTGTGTGTCTATCGACCTGCCAGCGCTTTTGTTTGGTAAGTCTCATCATCTTTCTTTTTAGATATATATATATATATATATATATATATATATATATATATATATATATATATATATATGTACTAAACTTGTAAAAAAATGCTATGACGTTTGCAAAAGACACCAGTTGGTGTCTCCATGCAAAAAAAATACAATAAATAAATAAATAAATAAATAAATAGTATATAGCGAGTAGCAATCTATCCTTTTCATAATATTGTAATTTTGTGTTTCTAATATATAATGCAATTATTATTATTATGAACATGCATGATTTAAAGATTTGTGGTCAGGTCAGTGTTTTAATATTTTATTACGTGGGAATCTTTTCTTATGTAATTTCTTAATTTCATATTTTATGCTATTTTTGGCATCTTTTACATTGTAACTCTTTCTAAAGTGTAAAAAAGAAGCGCACTACGTAGGGGGCACTCTTATCATTGCTGGCCACAATTTACATTTATTTAAAGCTCAAACTTGACTTCTAGTATTTGACTCACCTACTTGGGAAATGAGTGCAAAGACTGTGCACCAGGGGTAAGGGGCTAAGGTTGCCCTATATTTCAAATGGACTGAGAGTAAATCAAAGAAAGACAAAAGTAATGAGAAGTAGCAGAAATAATAACAGCGAGAAACATAATATCAGGATTGATGGTCACTAAGTAATTCTGCTACCTAGGCGGAAAAATAACTAGTGATGGATGGACTAAGGAGAACATCAAAAACAGACCAGCACTGGCGAAAACGGCGTTCCTGGTCAAGACAAGTCTACTAGTATCAATCAGAGGCCTTAATTTGAGGAAGACATTTCTGAGAATGTACGTTTGGAGCGCAGAATTGTATGGTAGTGAAACATATGACTGTGGGAAAACTGGAATAGAAGAGAATTGAAGCATTTGAGATGTGCTGCTACAGTCAAATGTTGAAAATTAAGTGGACTGCTAAGGTAAGGAATGAGATGGTTCTGCACAGAATCACAGAGGAAAGAAATATATGGAAAATGCTTACAAGGAGAAGGGACAGGGTGATAGGACATCTCTTCAGACATCAGGGAGTGGCTTCCATGGTACTAGAGCGATCTGTCGAGGGCAAACTGTGTAGAGGAAGACAGAGATTGGAATATATACAGCAAATAATTGAGGACGTAGGATCCAAGTGCTACTCTGAGATGAAGAAGTTAGCACAGGAGAGGAATTTTTGGGGGCTACATTAAACCAGTCATAAGACTGAAGACTCAAAAAAAAAAAAAGTTTCAAATGTTGCTGACAGAGAGAATTTTGTAAATTTTTCCTGCTTTGTTGTTCTAACTATGTATTGGAATTTTTAAATCATAAGATGGCCTGAGGAGGGTACTGTGTACCGAAACCAGTAGCCAGTAGGCAAAATAAAAAAATAGCAACTATAGACTAACACAGATATTTTTCTGATGTATACTGATCCCTGTTCAACCAACAGTATGACATGAATAAGTCTCTTACTATGTTATGGTGGCTACAAAGCAGTAATATAGGGAATTATCAAGGAATTTTATGCAACTGGCAAATATCAGGGAATTAGAAACTTCCTGACAGATTAAAACTGTGTGCTGGACTGAGACTTGAACTCGGGACCTTCGCCTTTCGCGGGCAAGTGCTCTACCATTTGAGCTACTCAAGCACAACTCGCATCCCATCCTCACAGCTCTACTTCCGCCAGTACCCCATTTCCTACCTTCCAGAAAAAGCTGTGAGGACGGGGCGTGAGTCGTTCTTGGGTAGCTCAGATGGTAGAGCACTTGCACGCAAAAGGCTAAGGTCCTGAGTTCGAATCTCGGCCCGGGACACAGTTTTAATCTGCCAGGAAGTTTCATATCAGTGCACACTCCGCTACAGAGTAAAAATTTCATTCTGGAAATCAGGGAATTTTCTTGTGACTACCCAGTATGTTTCCTCATTTTTCTTTTTGTTCTTTATTTATTTACTGCAGAGAGAGGTTACTGTGTACCAACAGAATTTCCACAATATGACATGCCATCTGTGGACTGCAACTGTAAGTCTGTTGTTGTTGTGGTCTTCAGTCCAGAGAGTGGTTTGATGCAGCTCTCCATGCTACCATATCCTGTGCAAGCTTCATCATCTCCCAGTACCTACTGCAACTTACATCCTTCTGAATCTGCTTAGTGTATTCATCTCTTGGTCTCCCTCTATGATTTTTACCCCTCCACGCTGCCCTCCAGTATTAAATTGGTGATCCCTTGATGCCTTAGAACATGTCCTACCAACTGATCCCTTCTTCTAGTCAAGTTGTGACACAAATCTCTCTTCTCCCCAATTCTATTCAATACCTCCTCATTAGTTATGTGTCTGTCCCTGGTAGCTGAGTGGTCAGCGCAACGGAATGTCATACCTAATGTCCCGAGTTTGATTCCCAGCTGGGTCGGAGATTTGTTTCGCTCAGGGACTGGGTGTTGCATTGTCCTTGTCATCATCATCATCATCATCATTTCATCCCCATCGACAGGCAAGTCGCCGACATGGTGTCAACTCAAAATACTTGCATAAGATGAACAGTCTACCCGACGGGAGACCCCAAACACACAGCATTAGTTATGTGATCTACCCATCTAATCTTCAGCATTCTTCTGTAGCACCACATTTTGAAAGCTTCTATTCTCTTCTTGTCCAAACTATTTATCGTCCATGTTTCACTTCCATACATGGCTACACTCCATACAATTACTTTCAGAAACGACTTCCTGACACTTAAATCTATACTCAATGTTAATAAACTTCTCTTCTTCAGAAACGCTTTCCTTGCCATTGCCAGTCTACATTTTTTATCTTCTCTACTTCGACCATCATCAGTTACTTTGCTCCCTAAATAGCAAAACTCATTTACTACTTTGAGTGGCTCATTTCCTAATCTAATTCCCTCAGCAACGCCCAATTTAATACAACTGCATTCCATTATCCTCATTTTACTTTTGTTGACGTTCATCGTACATCCTTTCAAGACACTGTCCATTCCGTTCAACTGCTCTTCCAGGTCCTTTGCTGTCTCGGACAGAATTACAATATCGTCGGCAAACCTCAAATTTTTGTATTTCTTCTACGTGTATTTTAATACCTACTCCGAATTTTTCTTTTGTTTCCTTTGCTGCTTGCTCAATATACAGGTTGAATAACATCGGGGATAGGCTACAACCCTGTCTCATTCCCTTTCCAACCACAGCTTCCCTTTCATGCCCCTCGACTCTTATAACTGCCATCTGGTTTCTGTACAAATTGTAAATAGCCTTTCACTCCCTGTATTTTACCCCTGCCACCTTTAGAATTTGAAATAGAGTATTCCAGTCAAAATTGTCAAAAGCTTTCTCTAAGTCTACAAATGCTAGAAATGTAGGTTTGCCTTTCCTTAATCTGTTTTCTGAGATAAATCATAGGGTCAGTATTGCCTCACGTGTCCCAATATTTCTACGGAATCCAACCTGATCTTTCCCGAGGTCGGCTTCTACCAGTTTTTCCATTCGTCTGTAAAGAATTCTAGTATTTGGCAGCTGTGACTTACTAAACTGATAGTTTGATAATTTTCACATCTGCCATCACCTGGTAGAAGCAGACCTCGGGGAAGATCAGTTTGGATTCCATAGAAATGTTGGAACACGTGAAGCAATACTAACCTTACGAATTATCTTAGAAGAAAGATTAAGAAAAGGCAAACCTACATTTCTAGCATTTGTAGACTTAGAGAAAGCTTTTGACAATGTTAACTGGAATACTCTCTTTCAAATTCTGAAGGTGGCAGGGGTAAAATACAGGGAGCGAAAGGCTATTTACAATTTGTACAGAAACCAGATGGCAGTTATAAGAGTCGAGGGGCATGAAAGGGAAGCAGTGGTTGGGAAAGAAGTGAGACAGGGTTGTAGCCTCTCCCCGATGTTATTCAATCTGTATATTGAACAAGCAGTAAAGGAAACAAAAGAAAAATTTGGAGTAGGTATTAAAATTCATGGAGAAGAAGTAAAAACTTTGAGGTTTGCCGATGACATTGTAATTCTGTCAGAGACAGCAAAGGACTTGGAAGAGCAGTTGAACGGAATGGACAGTGTCTTGAAAGGAGGATATAAGATGAACATCAACAAAAGCAAAACGAGGATAATGGAATGTAGTCAAATTAAATCGGGTGATGCTGAGGGAATTAGATTAGGAAATGAGACACTTAAAGTAGTAAAGGAGTTTTGCTATTTAGGGAGTAAAATAACTGATGATGATCGAAGTAGAGAGGATATAAAATGTAGACTGGCAATGGCAAGGAAATCGTTTCTGAAGAAGAGAAATTTGTTAACATCGGGTATAGATTTAAGTGTCAGGAAGTCGTTTCTGAAAGTATTTGTATGGAGTGTAGCCATGTATGGAAGTGAAACGTGGACGATAACTAGTTTGGACAAGAAGAGAATAGAAGCTTTCGAAATGTGGTGCTACAGGAGAATGCTGAAGATAAGGTGGGTAGATCACGTAACTAATGAGGAGGTATTGCATAGGATTGGGGAGAAGAGAAGTTTGTGGCACAACTTGACTAGAAGAAGGGATCGGTTGGTAGGACATGTTTTGAGGCATCAAGGGATCACAAATTTAGCATTGGAGGGCAGTGTGGAGGGTAAAAATCGTAGAGGTAGACCAAGAGATGAATACACTAAGCAGATTCAGAAGGATGTAGGCTGCAGTAGGTACTGGGAGATGAAGAAGATTGCACAGGATAGAGTAGCATGGAGAGCTGCATCAAACCAGTCTCAGGACTGAAGACCACAACAACAACATCACCTGCTTTCTTTGGGATTGGAATTATTATATTCTTCTTGAAGTCTGAGGGTATTTCGCCTGTCTCATACATCTTGCTCACCAGATGGTAGAGTTTTGTCAGGGCTGACTCTCCCAAGGCTATCAGTAGTTCTAATGAAATGTTGTCTAGTCCCATGGTCTTGTTTCGGCTTAGGTCTTTCAGTGCACTGTCAAATTCTACACGTAGTATCATATCTCCCATTTCATCTTCATCTATGTGCACTTCTGTTTCCATAATATTGCCCTCAAGTACATCGCCCTGATGTAAACCTCCTATACACTCCTTCCACCTTTCTGCTTTCCCTTCTTTGCTTAGGACGGGCTTTCCATCTGAGCTCTTAATATTCACACATGTGGTTCTCTTTTCTCCAAAGGTCTCTTTAATTTTCCTATAGGCAGTATCTATCTTACCCCTAGTGATATATGCCTCTACATCCTTTCATTTGTCCTCCAGCCATCCCTGCTTATTCATTTTGCACTTCCTGTCGAGCTCATTTTTGAGACGTTTGTATTCCTTTCTGCCTGCGTCATTTGTTCCTGTAAGCTCACTGTACATTATTGTTTGGGATATATACGAGGTGGAATCCAAAATTTTCGGAACTGGTGCTGCCTTCTGGAAAGTGGGAGTAGTAGATCTTTGCACCGCTAGGGGGCGAGAGCTGCTTATCTGATGAGTCAGAGTGCGGAGTGGCATTCAGCTGGGAGGATGTGTTGCGTGTCCACAGTGATTTCTGTAATACTTTGTGTTTGGTGTGTAGCGATTTTACGATGGATCCGTGAACAGAACAGCACATGTGTATCAAATTCTGTGCGAATCTCGGGAAAAATGCTATGGAGACCCTTGCAATGACTCAACAACTGTTTGGGGGACAGAGCATGAGCCATATGCGTTTGTTTGAGTGGCATGCTCGGTTCAGGGGCGGCCATGCAGATATCGAAGATGATGATCGCACTGGCAGCCCTGTTAGCAGCACAACACCAGACATTGTTGCCAAACTTCAACATTTGGTTCGTGCGGATCGACATCAAACGATTCAAGACCTTGCGGATGAAGTGGGTGTTTGGTTATGGGACATGGCAAAGAATGTTGACTGATGAATTTGGCATGCATTGTGCCACCGCAAAATTTGTGCCAAGGATCTTGACTGCCAATCAGAAGGCACAGCATGTTGAAGTGCTCACGGACCTTCGTAAGACCACATCTGATAATCCAACCGTCTTTTCATGGGTTATCACTGGTGACGAGAGCTGAATTTACGGTTATGACCCAGAGACAAAGCAACAATCGTCCCAGGGGAAGAGCCGGGGCTCTCCAAGACCCAGAAAAGCAAGACAGGTGAAGAGCATGATCATAGTTTTCTTTGATACCAAGGGAATTGTACTCAAAAAATTTATCTCACCCAACCAAACAGCGAATTCCACGTACTACTCTGACGTTTTGCGACGGCTCCGTGAAAATGTGCGGTGACGACAGCCCGAACTTTGGTGTCAAGGGAACTGGCTGCTGCATCACGAAAACGCGCTCTGTCACACGTCCTTGCTCAGCAGGACCTTTTTGGCAAAAAACAACATGGCGTTTGTACCCCACCCACCGTACTCACCACGATTTGGCACCTTGCAACTTCGCGCTATACCCAAAACTGAAACTCAACTTGAAAGGCCGTCGGTTCGACACTCTAGAGAGGATTCAAGAAGCATCACTGGTGGTGATAAACACACCAAAGAACAGGACTTCCAGAAAACGTTTGACCAGTGGCAGAAGTGCTGGGACCGGTGTGTACGTGCGGATGGGAACTACTTCGAGGGTGATGGTGACCATTAGTCCAAAGGTAAGGTTTACAACAGATGGCAACACCAGTCCTGAAAATTTTGGATAGCACCTTGTATATATGTATTTAGTATACACTGTACATATACGAACTACCATGAGGCTCAGGACTGTGTAGACCCATGAGTTTGTCATATTTTTTTATTACATGTAAATACAGTTTCTGAGAGGGACTGTCTATAATGCACTTTCAAAAAATCCTTGTTGTTTACGAGGGGGGACCCAAAAGAAACTGGACTCCGAGGGTGCTGCCGCTTGTAGACGTAGTGCAGGGTTCTCAAGCTAGATAGTGTTAGTAGAGACCTTCATGAAACAGCTGTGCAGACGGCGTCAGTGTAGAGCTGAACGTGCAAGTGTGGTATTGCGTTTCTCTGACTGTTGGCGGGTTACCTCTGCGAAGTCGTTATGGCAACTTTAAAAGAACAAAGAGTGTGTGTGAAATTTTGTTTCCTGCTTAAAAAAAACTGCAATGGAGACACACCAAATGCTTCAGGAAGCTTTCCAGGAGAACGTTATGAGCCACACACAGGTTTTCGGGTGGTTTGGGACTTTAAATGTGGTGAGATGTGTGTTGAAGACCAAGCTAGTTCTGGACGCCCTTCAACATCGCGAAATGAGGAGACCATTAAAAAGGTCCGCCAAAAGATCAACGAGGATCATCGCCAAATGATCGACCAAATTTCAGCAAAGACAAGAATGAGTTGGAGCTTGTGCCAGCGGATTTTGAGTGAAGATTTGCACATGAGATGTGTTGCTGCTAAATTTATTCTGCGCCTTCTCACACAGGAACAAAAAGCCATCCGCAAGAATGCGTGTCAGGACTTGATAACAAAGATTGCACGTGATCCAAACTTCTTGAACAAAGTCATTACAGGGGATGAGAGTTGGTGTTGCACGTATGACCCAGAAGCCAAGCAAGTGTCAAGCCAGTGGAGGACTCCCAACTCTCCCAGACCAAAAAAAGCAAGGCAAGTGAGGTCAAATGTGAAGACGATGATCATTGTCTTTTTTGATGTTCGTGGAATTGTGCATCGGGAATTTGTACCCCCTGGCCAGACTGTTAACCAGCACTTTTACTTGGATGTTTTAATGCATTTGCGAGAGGATGTGAGGAGGAAACACCCGGAATTTTGGCAATCAGGTGACTGGTTTCTGCATCGCAACAATGCTCCAGCACACATGGCCTTACGAGTGACCCACTATTTGGCATCTCAGAGGTGGTCTGTCGTTACGCATGCTACGTATTTGCTGGACCTAGCCCCGTGCGACTGTTTCCTGTTTCCATGAATGAAAAAAAACTCTAGAAGGGGAGCATTATGACGATGTAGAGTTTTGTCAAGCTTACAGTAATACTTTGTGGAGCATTTACGTACTTGCAATTTGTCAAACTTACTGAATTTACATCTACTATAATTATCATAAATTTTTATTCCAGCTCAAACTATCACTTCGTCCTTCATGAAATCTTCCACAGAGTAGTGGCATCATTCAATTAGAAAATAATGGAACTTGCTTTTTAGAATATTTATCTTCATATTCATTATGTCACCCCCGTTTATTGTGTTGTGAATTTTCATGGCTATATACTCAGGAGTCTGAGCACGCAGTTTTAAGCAATGGGAGGTGAGCATAAAGTTCTCTTTATATCTTGTCATTTGAGTGTTCAAAATGATTTTTTTTAAATAGATCAGCTCTGCGGCATAGGAAAAGACCCACATCAAAGATGTATAAAGAGGGGACTGTTAATATTTTTAGGTCTTTAAATAAGAAGTTAGAAAAGATTCCAAGAATGAAAAATGCAGTTTTTGCAGTGTTACTTTTTCTTTAAGCACTACGGGTACAACTGTTGCCAAAAGTAATGGTGAAGGATTGAAACATATTAGCAAAGTTAAAATCTACAGAAATACTACTACTCTTCAAAATTTTTTAACTCACTTACAACATGCTAGTACTGAGATAATTAAACATGATTTGTCAGAAAAATTAACCATTTCTCATACAGTCCTAATAAAGAAAATGAACCACTAATTCAGAAATCACAAAATACGGAAGTTTGTACATTATACTTAACATCTACTTCTCCTCATTGTACAAGAACTTCTGATCTTCTTCTCTCACTTAAGGAAACACTTATATCTCTTACATGTCTTTACAAAATTTTACAAATCTCAATGGATAGACCAAATGTTAATCATAAATTTTCAAGAGGTCGGAAATCTGAGCTGCAGTCTACTAAAAAAAATCAATGATCGAGTGATTCTTGATACGGGCAGTAGCAGTCTTCATATTATGCTTGGTGCATTTGAATGTGGAATTAAAGCCACTAATTGGACTTTTGTTACATTTTTGATGATAATATATTATCTGTTTAAAGACGTATCGACTCATCCCACTCAATTAACGGAGTATTCAGGATCATATCTTCATCATAAGAATTTTTCTGCTGTCTGTTGGGTAGGAAATGAAAGTATTGCTGTTCGTGTTATTGAAATTATTTGGGTTCTTAAAAAAATGGTAGAAGGTTCACAGTATGATGAAACAGAACTGAGTAGCACCAGCAACAAAATTGTCACTGGGGCACTTTCTGATCCTTTTCTGCCAGCAAAATTTGAATTTAGGCAATTATTAGAAGCTGAGTCACAATAATTCCTATAATGATATCAAACAAACACTCTTATATCACTGTTTCTGCACAGCTCTTTAGTTCATTCATCATTATTCAAAATATTGTGAAGAGATACACGTAAGTGGATGAACTGAAGTCTGTAGACTCCTTATCAAGTACCGACTTAACTGATAAAAGTAATTTTCTTCTAAACAATTAAATAGACATAGGATCTGGATACTGAAAAAAACTATCAAAGAATTAAAAACTTACATCATCACTGATCTTATCATTTTGCAATTTAGAAAAGATGGTGCAAGTGCTTTCGCAGCTTACACAGAAAAATTGTTGATGCAGTCCCCCCTTACTGTGTAAGCTTATTAAAGCAGTCTTGTGTTTTGATCCAAGTCTTGTACATTTTCCTATGGAGACAGAAAAGTACTCACTATTTCAGGTGAATACAATTGGATCAGTGGAATTCCAGCTAATGAAATTACTCAATATTTCGATGATTTACGTTCTTAACCTTCGGCACAACAGTTTCTCAAAAATAATTGACAGGCTAACCAATGCCTAGATTATTTTTGGAATGAGTTAATTCTTGTACACACCAGTCCACAGTCATTAGTAAAACTGTTAAAGGTAGTTACGATTTGGTCTCATGGTAACACCAATATTGAGAAATTTTTCAGTCAGTTCTGAATGCTTAGTTGAGAGTATGAAAAGTGAAACTTTAATTGCTCAATAGTTAATATATGTGTGTGTGATGTCTATTCTTTCAGACATCTGAAAGAACGGACATGATTTTGATCCTGCAGCCATCAGGTATCAAGACACAAAGGAATTAGACATTATCTGCCAGTGGGCATTGATTTATATCAATGGGGTAAGCTGAAAATTTGTGCCAGACTGGGATTCGAACACATATGTAAGAGATTTCAAACAAGCAGAAATGACTGTGTAGTACCAGAAGTAAGCATTAGTCATTATGGAATGGCAACATCAGTATTATGAAAAGAGTACATGTCTGTCATTGGAGGGCAGTGTGGAGGGTAAAAATCATAGAGGGAGACCAAGAGATGAATACACTGAGCAGATTCAGAAGGATGTAGGGTGCAGTAGTTACTTGGAAATGAAGAAGCTTGCACAGGATAGAGTAGCTTGGAGAGCCGCCTCAAACCAAGTCTCTGGACTGAAGACCACAACAGCAGTCACAGAGCGAGGTGGCACAGTGGTTAGCACACTGGACTCACATTCGGGAGGATGACAGTTCAATCCCGCGTCCAGCCATCTGGATTTAGGTTTTCTGTGATGTCCCTAAATCACTTCAGGCAAATACCAGGATGGTTCCTTTGAAAGGGCATGGCTGACTTCCTTCCCCATCCTTCCGTAGTCCAATGAGACTGATGACCTCGCAGTTTGGTCTCCTACCCCAAACCAACCCAACCTGTCTGACCACAAGAACAAGAAAAACAGATGGCTGTTCACCACATAGAGGAGACATTCATTTGCAGATAGGCACAACAAAAAGACAATACATTTGGGTTTCTGAAGTAGAAAACTCACACATTCATACAAGCACAACACATTCTCTCTCTCTCTCTCTCTCTCTCTCTCTCTCTCCCCCCCCTCTCTCTCCCCTCTCTCTCTCCCCCCTCTCTCCCTCTCTCTCCCCCCTCTCTCTCCCTCCCCCCTCCCCACCCCCCCCTCTCTCTCTCTCTCTCTCTCTCTCTCTCTGTGTGTGTGTGTGTGTGTGTGTGTGTGTGTGTGTGTGTGTGTGTGTGTGCGCGTGCGTGCATACACGCATGTATGAGCAGGCTCTTGCCACTGAAACCAGAGTGCATGGAGCAGCTGCTCCTGATGTGAAGGCAATCTGTGGGTGGTAAGGGTAAGGAGGAGGCTCGTGTTGGGAGGGGGGTGGGAGGTGGGGAGATGGGTGGTGGGGGTGGGGGGAGTGTTAGGTGTGGAGGAAGGTGTAATGCTGCTTGTAGAAGCATGCAGAGACATAGTGGGGACAGGTTAGCGCTGCTTGTTGCAGTTGGGAGGTTTGTGGGAGGGGAGGGGGGATTAAAGGAGGCAAAGAGAGAGAGAGAGAGAGACAGAGAGAGAGAGACTGGTGAGTGCATTTGAGGTGGTAGGATAGAAGACTGTTGTGTCGAATTGGGAGCAGGGAAAGAGATAGACAGAGGAAGGACAGATACTAGTGGAGGTTGAGGCCAGGGGTTATGGGAGTGTAGGATACATTGCAGGGAGATTTCCCACCTGCACAATTCAGAGAAGCCGGTGTTGGCAGGAAGAATCCGGATGGCACAGACTGTGAAACAGCCACATAAGAGAGGCACTTTGTGTTGGGTAGGATGTTCAGCAACTGGGTAGTCCAACCGTCTTAGCCACAGTTTGTCAGTGGACTTTCATGTGGACAGACAGCTTGTTGGGTGTCATCCCCCAAGTACAAAGCAACATAGGGGGCAGCTTAGTTTGTATATCACATGACTGATTTCACAGGTAGCCCTGCCTCTGATAAGATAGGAGATGCCTGTGACTAGACTGGAGCAGGTGCTAGTGTGAAAATGTAAGGGACAGGTCTCGTATCTATGTCTATTGCAGGGATATTAGGTAAGGGATGGGAGCAGGGTTGGACGAGGGTGGACAACAGTACTGTGTAGTTTCAGTGGGCAGGGGAATACCACTGTGCAAGGGGTGGGAATGATAGTGGACAGGATATTACTCATTTCAGTGCATGATAGAGGTAGTCATAAACCTAGTGGAGGGTGTAATTCAGTCGCTCCAGCCCTGGGTGTGAGGCCTAGTGCTTCATATTGCACCTACATTAAGTAAGAGGCGATAGTGGGCAGACAGCTTCAGGGTTATTCAGTGACAGATGCGCTCTGCTCCAGGAACCAGCTGCAGATAGTTATGACTGTGGCAAAAAGGTGTCAGTTTCTTATAGACTATGAAATTACCAAGTAGTTAAAACACATTTCGGACTCAAAACTAGTTTTTTATGGTTACAACTGTCATTAATTGTTGCTAATTTGTTCATTAATGTGAATGGAAAGTAAGATATTGAATAAATACTGTTATGTCTGTTAACTGAGTACACATTAGTGTGAGAACTGAGACTGTACAGAAAAAGTTAATTATACTCTCACGGGAATTTTGTAGTGTACAACTAGCCAATTTATGGGACTGGGAAAACAAGGAGCATTTGAAGATGAAGATATAAGGAGTTCTGAATATATGCGAGAATTTTGCAGAATAGTGATTAAAACATGACCATGGAGTGCTACAAACTGGATGTGATCTGGTGAGAAAAATGTACACATGAAATTGTGATTTTAGTATGTAAACTATGACTTTTAAAAAACTAAAATTGGCGTGGCATGTTATACAAGCTGTGACCACAAGATGAACATTCATACGTAGTGATGAGCATTGCCTCTCCAAGTACACCAAGAGTGTCACTGAAGCCTTTGTGGGCCGAAATTACCACCTGAACCTCGTGCAGAAATAGATTTCCCATGCCCTGAGCTGCAAGCTGCAGCCACTGTGCTACATTCTTCATGGGCATGGCAACCAATAAGCTGTCTGTCTGCATGAATGGCCACTGACAAACTGTGGCTATGAGACAGTTGGATCACCCAGTTGCTGAACATGCTGCCCAACACCGTGTGCCCCAAAAAATGGTTCAAATGGCTCTGAGCACTATGGGACTCAACTGCTGTGGTCATCAGTCCCCTAGAACTTAGAACTACTTAAATCTAACTAACCTAAGGACATCACACACATCCATGCCCGAGGCAGGATTCGAACCTGCGACCGTAGCAGTCGCACGGTTCCGGACTGCGCGCCCAGAACCGCGAGACCACCGCAGCTGGCCCGTGTGCCTCACTACAGTGACTGCATCAGAGTTTGTGGACCTTGGGTTGCCTTCTGAGTGTTGGAGCTTTTGGATTGTTCTGTGTGATGTGTTGTTTTTGTTTATTTGTGCGTATGTGTCTGATGTCTTTGAGGTTGTTTTTTTATGTATGTCTGGAAGTGTGCTGTTGGATCAGATTTTAGTTTTATGATATTGTTAGAAGAGATGAAATCTTTAGTATTTTTCTGTATATTGTTCTTTATCGATCAGTACTGTGCCGTTCCCTTTGTCATCCCTTGTGACTACAATGCTGTTAGCTTGTAGTTTTGCTTTTAATTTCTTAGTGGTGTAATTTTCTGGTTGAAGTTTACTGTTTTGCACTTTCTTTGACATGGTGATTATGTTATTCATTTCTTTCTTCACTAGTTCCCATGTTAGCCCAATATTTATAATGTTGTTTTCTTTTTTCTCTACCTCTGTCAGGATGTGTTTCGTTTCTACAATCAAGTTTTCTGTGTAGTGGTTATCTTTTTTTGTACTGGTGTTGTGTTTGAGCCCTTTCTCTAATAGCTCTGGTTCTTTCTCTGTTCATTCTGCATCTGTGAGATTTATTAATTTTGGGTGAAATTTGTGGTGACGGGTGTGTTGCACTTTGTCATGCTTTTTCTTTATGGTTATTTTTGTTAGTGAGTGTTGTGTCTTATCATTTGTGTTTGTTCTGTGTTTTTTGCAGTGCTCTTGCTGTGATGTGTTCAGTTGTTTGTGTTATGTTGATCATCACTATTGGTTGTTAATAAATGCTGATAACTCGAGATGTATGTCATGTAACATCCTATTAAGTATGAATTTCTTAGTATAAAGCAATTTGATTTCATTTATTAACCAAGTCTTTTGTGCAAATGATTTCGTTCTTTGTGCTACCAAAGAGTTGTTTCTGACCTTTACATTAATATAACTTGGAGTTATATTATTTATTTTACAGGTCTGATTGAGTTTAATGTGTTGGATGGTCTTATTTATTTATTTATTTATATAATAGAGGGAAACATTCCACATAGGAAAAATATATGTAAAAAACAAAAATGCTGTAACTTGCCAAACGAGAAAATGCTGGTAGACAGACACAATAAAAAACCCACACACAAGTTTCAAGCTTTTGCAACCCAAGGTTGCTTCTTCAGGAAAGAGGGAAGGAGAGGGAAAGACAAAAGAATGTGGGTTTTAAGGGAGAGGGTAAGGAGTCATTCCAATCCTGGGAGTGGGGATTGGAATGACTCCTTACCCTCTCCCTTGAAACCCACATCCTTTCGTCTTTCCCTCTCCTTCCCTCTTTCCTGATGAAGCAACCTTGGGTTGCAAAAGCTTGAAATTTGTGTGTGTGTTTGTATGTTTTTTATTGTGTCTATGTACCAGTGCTTTCTCGTTTGGTAAGATACAGCATCTTTGTTTTTTATATATATTTATTTCTCTCTTGCTCCGGTGATCCATGTTGTGACACTATCACAGGATATGGAACGTGTCAATTTTACAAGCTTTTGGCCAAAATTTATGGTAATACATAAAACAAAACAAAAACAGTAACTTAGGTCCCACTACAAAAAATACTGACATGGCTCTATTATCATCGTTTTTATCTTTTTTCCATCTTTCCCTTAGTTGCTCTAAATTCGTAGCAATGTGTACCGTCTATGCAACTAAATGAAGGCAATATGTTTATTGCCATACACGTTTTGCTTCTTTTATTTAGGAAGCATCAGCGGCGGCCTGAAATACATATTTCTTTTTATACATACAATAAACACATTTTGTGATGGATATAATATGCTGCTATATTACATTTTGTCAAGTTTTTTTCTTGTTTTTTAGGTTAGAAGCAACTTTTGTTGCACAAGTTCCGTATTGTAACTGTATTGTTCGGTGTGACTTATGATTTCCAGCGCTGTTATTGCATTTGTTATCCTTCATACTCCAGCTGGCTGATTTCTAGCGTTCTTCCATCCACATTTGTCCCATCACGTTTCACTTTCCAATCAAAATAAGTGTGTTTTCATTTTGCAGTGTTGCCAACTGTTGTTGTGTGTTTGTCTGTCTTTTATTTGTGTTGTGTTTTTCTTTGTGTGTGTGTGTGTGTGTGTGTGTGTAGAGAAAATTGACAACCTTCATAAAGATATAAACAACATACATTAAAATATTCAATTTACCATGGAAAAAGAAACACAAAAGCAAATATATTTCTTGAATACAACAATAAAGAGAGAGAACACTAAACACATATTTGATATCTTTGGAAAGACAACACCCACAGCCATAATTATATATGCTTCATCGAACCACCCACAAAACAATAACAATAACAAACTGAAATGTAATCAGGATAAATAATCAATTAATCTCCTTCCCCTCTTCTCTTGCTCCCCCCCCCCCCCCCCCCAACACACACACAGACGCATGATCTCATATTAAAAAATAAATAAATTTACACACAGCCAACCCCCCCCCCCCCCCAAAACACACACACACACACACACACACACACACACACACACACACACACACACACACACACACACACACTACAAATGAAAAACTTACAACACAAACAAAAGACAGACAAACACACAACAACAGTTGGCAAAACTACACAATGAAATCACATATGTTGCTCACCAAATGGAAGGTGAAATTTAAACATGTGATGTGACAAATGGGGATGGAAGAACATCAGAAATCAGCCAACTGGAGTATGAAGACTGACAAATACAACTCCAGAGCCACACAAATGTGTTAACATGCTGGAAATCGTAAGTAACACCGAACGATACATTCACAATATGGAATTTGCACCACAAGACCACTGATGATGCTTCCCAAATAAAAGAAGCAAAACGTGTATGGCAATAAACATACTGCCTTCCTTTAGTTGCATAGATGGTACATACGTGCACCGAAGATATTGCCTGTATATGCCATGTGACTATGCCCATTCATCATGACTGGTTACTGGGTGGTAGTCACACCGATGTAAAGTGTTTACATAACAGATTGTATATGATGTGTCGCTTCACAGACAGAATGGGTGTCATTTCAGGGTATGATTTTAGGGAGTCATGGTGTTGTCGAAGTAGCTGATCTACAAATTCAAGACCAGGATAGTACTGGCTGACAAGTGGTGTGCTCCGAATTTGTTTTCTGGAGGAATCAGCACAATCAGGATTGGATGTGATGGCCCAGGAAATCTGATTTTGACTAGGTTGTTGGGATAATTACGTCCAGTGAAGGCTGAAGTAAGAGTGGTGGTGTATTGCTGTAAAGTGTCTGCATCTGAACAAATATGTTTGCCTTAAATGCCAAGACTGTATGGGAGGGAACATTTGACATGGAAGGGACAGCAACTGAAAATGTAGGTACTGTTGTTTGTTAGTATGTTTGATGTGGATGGAAGTGTATTGCTGGCCTTCAATGAGGGTGAGATCAATGTCAAGGAAAGTGCCAAGGGATTCAGAATAGGACTATGTGAAATTTAATGCGGAGAATGTATTTAGAGATTACAGGAATTTTAACAGGTCAGCCTCACCATGAGTCCATATGGCAAAGATGTCATCAATGTATCTAATGCAAACCAGGGACTGAAGGCTTATGGATACCAGGAAAGCCCCCTCCAAGTGACCCATGGAAAGGTCAGCATAGGAAGGAGCCATACTGGTTCCCATGGCCGTACCCCTGATCTGTTTGTATGTCTGTCCCCCAAAGGTGAAGTAGTTGTTGGTAAGTATAAAGTTGATTAAAGTGAGTAAGAAGGATGTCATAGGTTTGGAATCAGGTGGGTGTTGACTGAGGAAATGTTCAGCTGCAGACAAACCATGTACGTGGGGGATGTTGATATAGAGGGAGGTGGCAGCAGTGGTGACAAGCATGGTGTGTGGTGGGAGTGGGACGGGCACAGAATTCTGACAATCTGAAAATGGTTATCATCTTTAATATAGGAGGGAAGTCTTTGTACGATGGGTTGCAGGTGTTGATCAACTAAGGCAGATATATATTCAGAGAGTGCTTTGAAGCCAGCAACTATAGGATGGCCAGGGTGATTGGGTTTGTGGATCTTAAGAAGAAGGTAAAAGGTGGCAGTGTGTGGTTTGGGTAGGGTAAGAAGCTCTATGAATTGAGGTTTAAGTTCTTGTGAGAGGTGTGAGGTCCTTAGGAGGGACTGTGGTACAGTTCGAATCACAGGGATGGGATGTTGCAGCAGGTGCTGTATGCAGAGGTGCCAGACAGCTGGCATAGACCTTCACTAAGATACTCCTGTTGGCAAAGTACCACAGTGGTAGATCCTTTATCTGCTGGAAGGATAACAATGGTCATCAGCTTTTAAGGAATGTAGAGCCTGGAGTTCTGCATACGACAGGCTAGTGTCCTGTTGTAGGGACCTGAGGAAAGATTGTGAAGCAATCCTGGATGTGAGGAATTCTTGGAAGATTTGTAAGGAATGATTCTGAGGCAGTGGTGATGGATCAAGTTGGGGTTGTGGTCAGAACTGTTCAAGGCAGGATTCAATGTCAGGTTTGCTGTTGGAAAGGTTTTGGGATTGGGTTGCACAGTGATATTTCCAGTTGTAAAGGAAAGTAGGTCCTTCACTAAAGCATCATGGTTAAATGCAGGTTTAGGACTGTAAGTGAGACCCTTGGATAATGCAGACAATTTAGGGGGGGGGGGGGGGGGAGAATGCTTTGGACGAGAGGTTAAGAACAGTGTACTGTTGTGACTGGTTCATGTGATCATGAGTTATTACTGGCCTGGACAGCAGTGGTGAAGGCTGTGGGATGTTAAGGAGGTTGGCCAAGCTCGGTTTGTGGGAGAGGAAAGGTGGCTGATGGTGTGACTGTTTGGGGAGCTGTAAAGGGATGGGAAGGGAAACACCACTGTTGAGGTAATTTAGGAGAAGGTGGGATAGCTTTTTGAGATGAAGTCTGGCATGTTATTGAAGTCTGAATTTGGCTTGGCAGAGGATACCATTCAAGGAAACGAAGGGCAGATAACTGCAGGATTTTGTAGGAGGAGAGAAGTCTGGTGGAGTGGAAATGCAGATGGGGCATAAAGGTCACATATTAGTTGGGTAATATATATTATAATATATTCAGAGCTACAGAGAACAATGCTTACATGACAAGATGAGGATGGCAAGAGACTAAAGCAAATAGCCAGGCATCTCATAGCTGCCCTTAAAAAAATTGAAGGCCATAACCTCATTTATTCGTACAGATAATGTGTATGTTAATATATGGACTCTTTGGTTTGGAATCATTACACAAAAATTTACACATAAGAAATAATTTTCATGAAGGTGTATTGCAGCAACCATTAGTTTTTCCCCGCCTTCTGTACACCATTTCTTCCCCACCCCCCCCTCCTCTCCAGACAATCTTCCAACTGCACCTAGCAGACCTACCCTGTCCTCATCACACCACTACATGCTCCCACAAGCTGCACTACACCTTCCATACTGTTTACAGAATTATTCTCTGAGACAGTGCAACTAAAGTAAACAAAGTACTTATTTGGCAGAAGAAACGACTAAAAATTTTGCATAAAGTAAGTAATTTCACATCTTGCAGAGGCATTTTTAAGGATACTGGAATGCTGTTCTCACTTTCCAGCATATTTACTCCATAACAGTTCTTGATACTGACAATGTTTTGTACAGGACGGCAGGAGTGCTTTTAGTGAGGGTGTCTGGATCAGTAGGGTCCTTTGAATAACCACCAGGAACTTTAAAGAGAGATCCTTGGAGTGTTTTATTCATGATAAAAGGGTGTATGATTAAGGTACCTGAGGAAGCAACCACCTGCTTGTAAAGGTGGTCACTATGGCCACAGTACCTGGGATGGGGTGGAAGTGTTGGCAAGCAAGAGGGGGAAGTGATGACAATTCGGTACCCAGCCTGTCACACTGCATAAATTTCTCTGGTGGCCTTATTGGCCATAGAAGGTAAATGAAGTCCAAGTGTTCTCTGATCAGCAATCCCGAGCAAGTGAACAACAGGTCAGCAGCACATGCTGAAGCTGTGGTTTAAAATTTACTGCCTTTACCCCCTCCAAGCAGGTGGTTCCTGTACAGTTGTTCCACATTTCTGCAAGAGTTGGTTATCAACATCAGCAAAGGTAATTAGACATTAAAACTTCAGTGGAGAGATGGCATGTGAATGGGACCTTACAAGCTAAGGGGGTTGAATGATATGGGTAGGTTTACAAAGTTATTTCAATGTGTTACAATGTTTGTGTATTGCACAGTGTGTAATCATCACTAAAGCCCAGATTTTATATAATATCAAATTAAGAAATATGTGCATAAATATGTAACCAAAATTGATGAAATATGTAAATACATATGTAATGAAGAAATTATATGTAAAATTCAGAATTTTACTTCTTCACCAGAAAATATAAGTTCGTTAATAGGACATTCAAATATCTATGTTAATTCTTAATCAGTTCACTTCTGCTTCAAAGTACTGAAGTAAAAGCGTCACCTGTTCAAGCATTTAAGTCACACTGGAACGGGATGCACAATTAATTATAATATACTTTTCCAAATGTTCTGTTGCCATGCACAGTCTTGTGCCTGACAATAAGTTTTTATAAATAGAGAAACATCACTCAACTTCACAAGAATTAAAAAGTGCATGGTTATACAGGGGGATTGTGTTGAGAACTATACTTGCAGGGGACTCTACATTTTCACCATTAAATTAGTGAGACAAAATAACAAGATATGGGTAACCGGGGATCTTATTCAGTGCAGACTGCAGTTTACTGAAAACTCCATTACCTACTTCAACTGGTACAACATTGACCCTCCTAACTGCCTCTTCCATTATTTTTGCAGCCTCTTGGAGAGTGGTTCACACACACACACACACACACACACACACACACACACACACACACAGAAAGAGAGAGAGAGAGAGAGAGAGAGAAGTTCTCCTTCACTGACATCACAGCTTCAAAGTGCTTATTACAGAAAGTCCCAGCTTCAATCCATGTTGCCCACCTTGTTATCACTGACTCCAGAGGCAGAGCTACATCAGATAGCTGCTGCCTGTAGCTTTGTACATGATAAGGGCATTTCAGGAAAACCTTTTTTGTTGATATCCCATTGTATTTACTTCTTGAAATTGATGTCTGCCTTTGCCACTTGTTGCAGTGCATGTAACATGCACTGCTTTTTGATAAAATGCATGAAGCTACACTCCTGGAAATTGAAATAAGAACACCGTGAATTCATTGTCCCAGGAAGGGGAAACTTTATTGACACATTCCTGGGGTCAGACACATCACATGATCACACTGACAGAACCACAGGCACATAGACACAGGCAACAGAGCATGCACAATGTCGGCACTAGTACAGTGTATATCCACCTTTCGCAGCAATGCAGGCTGCTATTCTCCCATGGAGACGATCGTAGAGATGCTGGATGTAGTCCTGTGGAACGGCTTGCCATGCCATTTCCACCTGGCGCCTCAGTTGGACCAGCGTTCGTGCTGGACGTGCAGACCGCGTGAGACGACGCTTCATCCAGTTCCAAACATGCTCAATGGGGGACAGATCCGGAGATCTTGCTGGCCAGGGTAGTTGACTTACACCCTCTAGAGCACGTTGGGTGGCACGGGATACATGCGGACGTGCATTGTCCTGTTGGAACAGCAAGTTCCCTTGCCGGTCTAGGAATGGTAGAACGATGGGTTCGATGACGGTTTGGATGTACCGTGCACTATTCAGTGTCCCCTCGACGATCACCAGTGGTGTACGGCCAGTGTAGGAGATCGCTCCCCACACCATGATGCCGGGTGTTGGCCCTGTGTGCCTCGGTCGTATGCAGTCCTGATTGTGGCGCTCACCTGCACGGTGCCAAACACGCATACGACCATCATTGGCACCAAGGCAGAAGCGACTCTCATCGCTGAAGACGACACGTCTCCATTCGTCCCTCCATTCACGCCTGTCGCGACACCACTGGAGGCGGGCTGCACGATGTTGGGGCGTGAGCGGAAGACGGCCTAACGGTGTGCGGGACCGTAGCCCAGCTTCATGGAGACGGTTGCGAATGGTCCTCGCCGATACCCCAGGAGCAACAGTGTCCCTAATTTGCTGGGAAGTGGCGGTGTGGTCCCCTACGGCACTGCGTAGGATCCTACGGTCTTGGCGTGCATCCGTGCGTCGCTGCGGTCCGGTCCCAGGTCGACGGGCACGTGCACCTTCCGCCGACCACTGGCGACAACATCGATGTACTGTGGAGACCTCACGCCCCACGTGTTGAGCAATTCGGCGGTACGTCCACCCGGCCTCCCGCATGCCCACTATACGCCCCCACTCAAAGTCCGTCAACTGCACATACGGTTCACGTCCACGCTGTCGCGGCATGCTACCAGTGTTAAAGACTGCGATGGAGCTCCGTATGCCACGGCAAACTGGCTGACACTGACGGCGGCGGTGCACAAATGCTGCGCAGCTAGCGCCATTCGACGGCCAACACCGCGGTTCCTGGTGTGTCCGCTGTGCCGTGCGTGTGATCATTGCTTGTACAGCCCTCTCGCAGTGTCCGGAGCAAGTATGGTGGGTCTGACACACCGGTGTCAATGTGTTCTTTTTTCCATTTCCAGGAGTGTATTTCCCCACTTTCAACATGTATGGAGCTGCATCACCATACATCAGTAGGGCCCTCTTTTCTTTTACACCATCTGGCCATAGTACCTTAAGTCCATCATTAATAAATCTAGCAACTGTTGAACTATTTGTTGCCTCCAAAAGTTTACAATAAATTAAATAGGGTTTAGATGCGCCGTCAAGGTCCAACTTGCCAGCAATTAAACTAGCAACAGAATTGGCCTACAGCTTCTGACATCTCGTCATCAGAAATCCATATAGGTGATTTGCTAATGTCAGCCCTGATTTTTCTCTAATGTTGCAACACAAAAAGAATCCAGGTAGTTCTTCCTTAAACTGGACTTGTTGGGAATGTTGCGGTTGTGGTATTTCTGTAAGAAATGTTTAAATCCAGGTAACTAAAGTATTTTTTCCGGGTTATGTTCCCTGCAACCAAAGCAAAACACAGTTCTTTGTAAAATTCACTAGTAGATAATTTAGGCAGTCCATGCATCTGTGTAAGTAGAACCTGTTTCTTTAAAAAAATCTGTAGTTTATTCCTGATATGTTCAATAGGTTCATAAATGTTGTTCAGTTTGAGATTTCATCATACATCATATACATTTGTCACAAGTTTGGCAGAGGACTATTTTCCCATCAGTTGTTAGCGCTGTCAGTGGAAATCTACATTTACAGTTTTGATGACAATGAAGACACAACCAGTGTCATGGTTAACCTAAAAGCAACTGACTCTGTTTGACAATGAGAAAGAAAGGTGTTTAAAAGGAGTCATTGTTGCTCACATTAAATGCGTGCAATTTAGCTTTGAGTGTAATGGGATGACTGTAGTATGAGAAATGCAGTAATAAAACATAATTTTTATCTCCTATTTTGCCATGTAATGAAAATTTATGGGACTTACAAAATTCCATAATAATTTTAAAATATGTAAAATTATGTTGTAATTTGTTGACATTTTTCTTATAACTACATATAAAACAATTGAATATATAATTACGTAAAATCTGGGCTCTAGTCATCACATTGATAGTAGTTGTTGGGTAGAAAGTAGCTTCAGGCAGTGTTGCAAATCAGCTAACATTAAAGTGGAATGCATTCGTTGATCTTTATTAATAATTGGCAATTGGAATCTGAGATACTTATGGAATAGTGTTCAAATTCTGGTATCATGAAATGGCAGCTACCGCATACTTTACAGAAAATTACATTAATCAATGTGGCACTAAGCTTAGGACGTCAGGTTAGGTGTTTGTTGGAGGACGATTTATAGGCAGTCGGAAAGAATGAATTTCAAATAGGTTTAGGATAGGTAATTCCCTATCCAAACCTATACTTCAGCCAGTCCTCATATTGCGCACTACGTGAGATTGCAGACTTGCATTTGATTGGAAACAAGCTTCAGGGAAAGTGAAAGTTAGAAGTGTGAGACTGGCTGTTTTTTGATCAGGCATGGGTCATTACTAGGCAGGGCAACCATAAATTGGAGGCAACAATGGAGGACCTTAATATTTTACCAGGGTCAAGAGCAGAGATTAGTAGCTAAGACGTTAGTTTCAGAAAACAATTATGACATAAGTGCATGTAGTGAAAAGCATGCCAGGATATTGCATTTTCATGGAAGCTAATGTGAAGGCATGCAAATATTTGACAAGAAGGCAGCAATTACTAATGCAATGCGGGAAGTGAGATAGCTTCAGTGATAATGAAGGTTCAGTGGACATGTTTCATATGTTCAAAATAGCTGTTTGTTGGTGGTGTTCAACAGTGTATCTACACGGTCATCTTGGGAAATACGCTCTTGAGTGACAGTGACCAGGATCATAGGAGCCTTCATTTCGAGGTCAATGAGAGCTTGGGTGCTAAGTTAGCAACAAGATTGATAGCACAGACTGTGTACCAGACAGGCACATTCAGAAAAAGTTCACCCCACCATGACAGAACATTGAAGAGAGAAGCTAGTTGATGAGACAGGGAGTGGTGATTGCTCAGTGACGCTGGCAGGAATAGATGTGAGGGCAAATTGGTATTGATGGGAGAATTTAGTCGAAACTACTCTTTTTTTGGCAAAAGAAAAAACAAAGAATAGAATGGGTGCCTCCATACTAAAGCAACAATAATAGGGGCAGGCCAAACAAAACCAAGAAGTCTCAGACAGCAGCCACTGACCAACATTAATTCACAACACAGGTTGGCAGAACAGGCAACTGTGTTGGTGCCTCTTTGGTAGCAGAAGAAACTTTGCCACCCAAAGTGTGTCACAACTAGCCCCTGTCTGTCGTGTGTGTGAAACAATCTCTCTAACTTCCCATTCATTAAACAGATGACAACAAAATATGACAGACAAGCTCCACAGCTTTTCACTGTGGATTTCTGTAATTTATGCCCTTCAGAACAGGGGCCAAGCAGTGTAATGAACCCATAATGAATAATGGAAGAGGATTGTTCCGTAGTAACCTTATAAGCTGTAGGGAACATAGTGTGATACAGCACTAGTGCATAGGTTGTACCAGACTAAATGCATTAAATGTTAATCATATATGATGCAGAATAACTCTGCCAATCCATCCAGATCATGCAAACAGCCATTTGGTTGCCTAAGGCAAATGGAGCATACGAGGAGGAATCCAGAATTTTTGGGACTGGTGCTGCCATCTGAAAGTAGGAGTAGTAGATCTTTGCACCACTAGGTGGTGAGAGCTGCATATCTGATGGGTCAGTGTGTGGGGTGGCATTCAACTGGGAAGATGTCTTGCATGTCCACAGCGATTGTCCGCAGCTCGTGGTCTTGCGGTAGCATTCTCTCTTCTCGCGCACGGGGTCCCGGGTTCGATTCCCGGCGGGGTCAGGGATTTTCTTTGCCTCGAGATTACTGGGTGTTGTGTGTTCATCATCATTCCATCATCATTGACTTGCAAGTCGATGAAGTGGCATCAACTAACAAGGAGTTGCAATACGGCGTCGAACTTCCCCGCAAGGGGCCTCCCGGCCTACAATGCCATACGATCATTTCGTTTCATTTCCGTAATACTCTGTGTTTGACATATGGCAATTTTTCAATGGATACGCGAACAGAACAGCACGTGTGTCTCAAATTCTGTGCGAATCTCGGGAAAATCTCCGGCGACAAGAGCTGGATTTACGGTTATGACCCAGAGACAAAGCAACAATCTTCCCACTGGAAGGGCCCGGGCCCTCCAAGACCCAAAAGAGCTAGACAGGTGAAGAGCAAAGTGAAGAGCATGATCATCATTTTCTTTGATACCAAGGGACTTGTGCACAAAGAATTCGCCCCACCCAATCAAACAGTGAATTCCGCATACTACTGTGACGTTTTGCGATGACTCCATGAAAACATGCGGTGCCGAAGGCCTGAAATTTGGCGTCAAGGGAACTGGCTGCTGCATCATGACATCACACCCTGTTACATGTCCTTGCTCACCAGGACCTTTTTGGCAAAAAATAACATGGCGTTTGTACCCCACCCACTGTACTCACCACGATTTGGCACCTTGCAACTTCGCGCTATACCCAAAACTGAAACTCAAGTTGAAAGGCCGTCGGTTCAACACACTAGAGAGGATTCAAGAAGCATTGCTGGTGATGATAAACACCCTCAAAGAACAGGACTTCCAGAAAATGTTTGACCAGTGGCAGAAGTGCTGGGACCGGTGTGTACATGTAGATGGGAACTTTCTCGAGGGTGATGGTGACCACTAGTCCAAAGGTAAAGTTTTCAACAGATGGCAGCACTGGTCCTGAAAATTTTGGATAGCACCTCATATGCTGTTCTGTAGTAGAGTGCATACAGAATAACATGGCCTGTAGATGCAGCAGGGCATACATGGGGAGAGTGCTAGTGGTGAAGATTGTGGGAAGGTGCTGCACGGGAAATGCCAGGTGCTGGAGGAGAAGTGCCATTGTAAACTGAAGCCTAAGCTCACATTTTTGTAAATATTAAGTAAAATTCCTCCACACCCACACTTCTGTGCTGATCATTCAAAAAAATCTACTGTCACATCTGCTTTGATTAGTATCTAAAAAGAATTCTGTTGAAAATGCAGCAAAGTCAATGACTTATTTTTTCCTGGGTTGTTAACCACTTTTTATCTTTCGGAGAAGCATCATGAATGGCGAATATTGAGTATAACCTACAATTGGTCTTGTTGTGGGCTAACAGCAGTGTGTGAGGCCAAACAAGGCTGAGCAGCTGATGTGGTGTAGTCCAAGCGTAATATAGTCAATCTGAAGTGGCCTTCTGGCCAGAGGCATGCATATAACATCTGATTTCATACCAACAGTTCATCACTGGATAAAGAGGAAGAAACTAATGGAAAATTTACTTTTTTGCACATATCATAGAGGTGTCTGAATAGTGAGTGTGTAAGGATGGTAGATTCGATTGTAGAGAAGATTTCATGTACTCAGTCAGACAATTACTATGTCTTGCAGACAGGTACATGAACAATGTATGCAGATGTCATGTCATCATTTGAGGGGGGGGGGGGGGGGGGCGGCGGGCAGGCGGGCATGTAGTGATGGTCAAAGAAGCCAGTTAGAGTGTCAAGAATGAAGCGATAAACATAGAGAGATGACAGAATTTAAGGACCGAGCAATCGCCAGAGGCACACTGAGAGCCCTGGATTCATCTTTATTATTGATGCAACATGCAACTGGTGCTTCAATGATGACAAGGACAATTTATAGGCGAATCACAGGATGGGGGCTGAGCTCGCAGCAGCCCCTGTGCCAACTGGCATTGATCTCTGTATACCAACAAGCCTGTTTCCAGGGTGTCAGGTGCATTTGGCCTGGAATCTCAGGGGCTTCAAGAAGAACCAGAGGGGTTGTGTACTATCACAGACATTTTGCTTTAATCCATTATTGTTAACAGTTAGGTCCTCTTCTGCTGTAACTATGCCTCAAACGTGCTCTCAGGCGAAGTGATGCTGAGAGTGATGGCGAAAACCCTATTGGATCTTTGCAACACCAACTTCACAAATTTCTGGGAAGAAATGTAGAGTTAAGAGAGAAGAACATAAATTGAGAAGGGAAGCTGCTCCATAGAGGGCAGACTTTAATGCTCAAGCTACTGCCAAGTTAGAGGAGTTGAAACTAGCTCAGCTATTCCACTGTCTGCTACTACAAGCAGCTTCCCAGCAGTAAATTGCATTCCTACATTTTCAGGAAAATCCACAGAAAATGTGGATACCTTCCTGCAAATGTGGGTCATATCTGCCCATGGCTGGGTAATTTCCTACTAAATGCGGTCTGATTGAAGCTGTCAGTGGATGTATCTATTTAGAGTCGGTTGACACATTGAAAAATGCCAAAAGATTTGAATCCTGGCAAAAGACTTAGCAGAGCGATACTTTGAGAAGCGGAATGTTAGTTACTACCATGAAAAATTGTCTACATCTACATCTACGTGATTACTGTGCTATTCACAATGAAGGGTCTGGCAGGAGGTTCAATGTACCACCTTCAAGCTGTCTCTCTACTGTTCCACTCTTGAACGGAGCACAGGAAAAGCGAGCACTTAAATTTTTCTGTATGAGCCCTGATTTCTCTTATTTTACTGTGATGATCATTTTCCCCTATGTATGTGGGTGCCAACAGAATGTTTTCACAATTGGAGGAGAAAACTGGTGGCTGAAATTTCATGAGAAGATCCCATCGCAATGAAAAAGTTTTTGTTTTAATGATTGCAACTCCAGTTCACGTAGCATGTCTGTGGCACTATCTCCCCTACTTTGCAATAATACAAAATGAGCTTCCCTTCTTTGTACTTTTTCGATGTCAACCATCAGTCCCATCTGATGCAGATCCCACACCACAAAGCAATACTCCAGAATAGGGCAGACAAGTGTGGTGTATGCAGTCTCTTTAATAGACCTGTTGCACCTTATAAGTGTTCTGCCAATGAATCGCAGTCCTTGGGTGGCTCTACCCAGAACATTATCTGCTGTTGCGTGTTTTATTAGTGGTGTGGGTATGTGTCCAGTTAAACTAACAATTAATTGCACCCTTTTATGACCGATATAGAAACTGTAAGGCATAGGAGGTCCATCCTTAGACAAAGATCAGGGGACAATTTTGAACAATTTGCAGACCCCATAATGGCTACCTTACGCAAAATATATACTCTTGGTTGGGATACCATCCATATTCTTCTAGACGAAGCAGAAGCACATACGATTAGTGTTTTTACTCCTTGTATCATGCCCTATATTGGAGGATAGACTGAAGTGCCCTCTCCCACTTCACTTCACGAGGCAGTCCATTTGCCTTTGTTGCATGGAGAAACATGGGGATTTGTTGCTGCCCCAATGCGGAATAATGAACGACACCTTGTGTTTGGCAAGCTGGTCATACAGCTGGCAAGTATTTGGCTCCTTATTGTCCTAATTGCTGGGATTTTGGGCATTAGGAATGCACTGACTGCAGACTCGCAATAGATCGAACTGTAGTTGCTAAGGTCCTTCCTGTAACAGAGGAAATGAGCATTTTACAGTTAAGCAGGGAAATGGCAGGGATTGCAGGTACAGCCACCCAACCCTGCCCCCAGAAAGAACAGTAACCCCATAAATTACTCAGGTCTGGAGGAGCTGGCAAGTGTCACTGTGAATGGAGGGATACAAGGAAAACTGGGCAAAATTTAGGTGGATATGGACACACAGGTAAGTTAAATTTTCTTCCTCCTAATTACAATTGGATGCTAAAACTGCCCTGATGTTGTATTAGTGGTGTGGATATGTGTCCAGTTAAATTAACAATTAATTGCGTGCTTTTATGACTGAGGTGGAAACTGTAAGGCATAGGTCAGATTTTGATGACTTCCTACACCATTACCAGTATGTATTTGGCTATAGGCCACATACTATTCAATTCAGTGGGGCGAACCATAATTCTGACGACAGCCATGCCATCCATGAGAGAAACCCAGGAAAAAAGGCCTAATTATCATGTTCGGCTAATGTCCTTATAACAATATCCTTGTAACAATCAGTGGGGATGCTGTGGAAGGTTCTTCAGTTACTGTCAAAATCCAGAAGCCCAAAGGGGCCATCTTTTTGAATGACTCACTCACACCAAATGATGTTCTCCATAGAACGCAAGTGCATGTAAAGAGAGGCCTATGTAAGGCTGAGACCAGAGGGACAAATGTGTGGATGCCATAGAGTTTAGACAATTTTCACGCATGAGGTGTAGCAATACCATGAGGAACTATACTAGCCACTGTTGAAGAAATATCTGGGGATGAGGTGCCGTTTGCCAAAGAGCAAAAGATTAAGAGAAGAAACCAACGCAAGCCACTGCTTATTCAAGATGTATACACAATCATGCCATACTTTGAACATAAGTTGCTAAATAAGCTGTCATTTTTAACTGATTCCAAGCAGGGATGGCTGTACCCAGTTTTAGAGAACTATTTGTGGCTGTTTGATGACAGGCAATACTTGCCTGCCACTGATGTTTTATACCATGAAACACCTACCGGAAATTCTAGACCAATAGCACAGAAGCCATACTGAATTCTGCATCAATTACATTCTGTTGTGGGAGAAACAGTCCAGCAACAACTTGATGTAGCAATTATTCAGCCATCAACTAGACCCTGGTCAAGTCTGATTGTAGTTGTATTTAGGAAATCAATCAAAGGAGAGAAGATCCGCCACCTAGGTGTAACATGAGGGCAGTTACAAGGCTTCTTGCCTTTCTCTTTTCAAGAATGGGTCCCCTGTGACCCCATCAAATATTTGCATCGCAGTGCTGCACTGTGCCACTCGCTTGCAGTATATGGACTGCCTAAGATTACATGTTCTTTTTATTTTAGCATTTATGAAATTTTGTATGGTATTTATTTATGTAGAGGTAGTAAACATACCCTTACCATGAGATCACTTGCAGTGTTGAAGCTTTATAGTTCCATGTGAGAAATTTTATGGTGTGGGAGTTAGTTGTTTAACAGGTTCACATAGGTGATGAACACCCTAACAGTTTTTGGGGTGCCTATGAAAGTTATCATGTCTCAAACCTACGTGGCTGTACAGTTGATTGTTAGTTACTTTTTGTGTCTTTGCATTGACCTTATTGGTACTTTCCCGGATGAAGGCTTCATATTGTGACTTACTTGTTTTGCCTAGAATCCATCTCATGTATGAGAGAGAGAGAGAGAGAGAGAGAGGGGAGGGATTATTTCCTTCAGGTAAAATCTGACATTGACAATACCTTTTCCTCGAGCACTCTTACTGTTCGTGGTACCAGTAAGAAACATGGGAGAGGAGGTTTCTGTGAGTCAAGGGTGATAGGCGTGCAGCATGCTACTCACCATTGTCAGCAGTGGCCCAGCTGTCATTGCTACAAAAAAAAAAAATGGCTCTGAGCACTATGCGACTTAACTTCTGAGGTCATCAGTCACCTAGAACTAATTAAACCTAACTAACCTAAGGACATCACACACATCCATGCCCGAGGCAGGATTCGAACCTGCGACTGTAGCGGTCGCTCGGCTCCAGACTGTAGCGCCTAGAACCGCACGGCGTCATTGCTACACTTTGTGCATGTTGTTTACTGCTGTTTAAAGACCAATGCATGTGGTGTGCCATATGCCACCACCAGAGACGACATCAAGAAAGATGGGAAGTCTCTCCCCCCTAGTGCCCTACCCCTCCGCACTCTGTTACTGCGTGGAGTTTCCTCTCTCCCACCATGTCTACAACCACTGCCACTTGCACCTACACATGGAGATATGATACATGTGCCCGATAACTCTCAAGTCTCTGCTGTCACCTCCCAAGCACAACACCATATATGTTGTTTTGAAACCAATGAGGTGTGTTTTTCATGGATAGTATAGGCACCGTTTCCTCTTGTTAGTTTTGTAATTGCACACAGTATATCATTATACTCTATCTTTTATGTTTAAAGACGCTGGAACACTGGTCTACAGACACATCAGGCATGTGTATACTACTGCACAAACTCACAGCCATACCTGCTAGCAAGGACAGAAGGTGACTCTTATTTTACTTGCAAAACATTGCCTTACATGGTTCATAATTGATTATCTGTCTCCCCTTTATGCTCAATTTGACCCCCTTCAAAATGTCCACTCAGGCATTGTTCTTAGTGTGGTTGCCCCCATCTGCTACTGACCAGTCTGCCCATATAATCCTAGGCACCAAGCTGTATCAGCTGACACATTGGTTCTTCCAACTTCAAGTTTACAGTTAACAGTTTTCATAGTTACTCTTGGAATGTATTAAAGGGGACCATATGCCCACCTTCTCAAAGTGAATTACTGATTGCTTTAGCAACACATTGTCTACTCTATTGGTTATTCATGGACAGAACTGTCGGCAGCTCTTAAATCATTTTGCAAGGACTATTTTGGTCTTAAAATGCACACCTAATGTGCGCACGATTATGTGCTGTTCAAGGGCATACAACATGTGCCTATACTGAGATAGATACTGCCCAGAATCCAGCCCATGGAAGCCATAGTAGAATACACTACTGCGACATGAACACCTTTGTGTTACCAGCATGTCCCTCAGTCACTCGAATGGTACCCACACTGCCCCACATCATAAATAATTTGAAGAGAATCAATTGTATTTCCACCATTACACCAGGAACACATCAATGGTAAAGTATAAGTACATGTACTCATTTCTTAAGAAGAACGGCACACCACAAAGGAATTATCTGAATGTGACAGAAATCGGTAGATGGGATGTACACGTACAGAGAAAGAAATGATTACAATTTAGGAAAAAGGGATGATTTATTCAAGGTAAAGACATTCACAAAGTTACCAAGTCAGTAACATGTTGGTCCACCTCTGGCCCTTTTGGAAACAGTTATATGGCTTGGCATTGATCCATAGAGTTGTTGGACGTTCTCAGCAGCCTAGCTGGCCAAGATAGGGTTTGGCAACCATGAAGACAAGCAGTAGAAACTCTTGGCATGTGTGGGAGGGCATTATCTTGCTGAAATGTAAGCCCAGGATAGCTTGCCATGAAATGAGGTGTAAAATATTGTCTGTGTGCTGCTGTGCTATAAGGGTGATGCAGATGACAACCAAAGGGTTCCTGCTACGAAATGAAATGGCACCCCAGACCATCACTCCTGGTTGTCATGGTGTATGGCAGGTGACAGTCAAGTTGGTATCGCACTGCTGTAAGGGTCATCTATAGACACATCTTCGTTGGTCATTGGGGCTCAGTTTGAAGCACGACTCACCACTGGAGACAATTTCTACTGGAGACACACCACTGAAACATTTAATCAGCAATTACAGCTTGTGGACTGGTCTCCTGTATATGCTACAGTTGATGTTAATTCAAAGTTTAATATATTTATCAGTGAAGTTACAAGCCTTTTTGAAGAAGCCTTCCCTAAAAAATCAGTGAGAGAAAACCTGTTCAAATCTGGAAACAAGCCTTGGATTACTAAAGGCATCAAAATCTCTTGTAAAACAAGAAGAAAACTATATGTTGCAGCCAGGAGTTCAAATGATAACAGTAGGATTACACACTATAAAACCTACAATAAAGTTCTGAATAAGACCATTCAGGCAGCAAAGAACATGTGCTTGAAGGCAGAAATTGACAACTCGAGCAATAAACTAAAAACTATCTGGAAATTTGTAAAGAAGGAAACGGGAAAAAATGCAGTTTGTAGTGAAAATATTCAAATCAAAAGTGAGGGTAATCTTGTTAGCGATCCGAAAACAGTTGCAGACACATTCAACAAAAATTTTTTAACAGTAACAGAAAAAATGGGTTTACAAGGGTCCATGAAGCAAGCCATCAATCTTTTGAAAGCTAGAGTCCCTGATTCAGTACAACACATGAAGGTAAAAACAGTCACTGTTCAAGAAATTGAAAGAGTTATTAAATCCCTGAAAAGTAAAAACTCTGCTGGAATTGACAACATTTCTAACAAATTATTAAAATACTGCTCCAGTCATGTAAGTAAAGTCCTTTGCCACATTTTTGATGTGTCACTTAAGCAAGGAATAGTTCCTGAGAGGCTTAAGTATGTAGTTGTAAAACTGCTGTATAAGAAGGGGAATAAGACGGATACTGCTAACTATAGGCCAATATCACTACTGACAAGCTTTTCAAAGGTTATAGAGAAATTAATGCATGCCAGGATAGTTAAGCATCTCAGTGAACACAATAGCTTCAGCAAAAGTCAGTTTGGATTTCAGAAAGGTTTGTCAACAGAAGATGCAATATTTGCATTTACTGGCAAACTCTTGGAATCTATCAACAAAAAACTGAAAGTGATTGGCATATTTTGTGACCTAACAAAAGCATTTGACTGTGTAAATCACCAAATCCTTTCACAAAAAGCTGCACATCTTGGTATAAGTGGTGTAGCAGGGAAATGGCTTGACTCATATCTGTCAAACAGGAAACAAAGAGTTGTAGTAGATAGTCAAGATGGTGTCCCATTATCTTCATAATGGGGTACCATCACATGTGGAGTGCCGCAGGACTCAGTTCTGGGCCCCCTACTTTTTATTATATTTATAAATGATCCCCCTCTCTGTACGGAATATTGTAGATTCGCCATTTTTGCTGATGACACTATACTACTTATTGATAATTCAGTAGATAAACTTGAGGTAACAACAAATAAGGTTTTAAATGAAACGGTGAACTGGTTCAACATTAATGGTCTTTCTTTAAATTACTGTAAAACAAACTACATTCAGTTCCACAAAACATCCAAAGATGAGGAAATAGTAGTAAAAATAAGTGAGCAGACAATAACCAGGGTAGAGTCCTCAAAATACCTATGCTTGCATATTGATAGCAAACTGAATTGGTCAAACCACATCGTGGATCTATGCGGCAACATACGCATTGCGCATTGTTTCTTCTTACAGAAATATTGAAACCATGAAGTCAGCATATTATGGTTACTTTCATGCAATTATGGCATTTGGAATTATATTTTGGGGAAATCAGCCACTGGCTAAAAAAGTACTTTGTGTACAAAAAAGAGCCACATGCAGGAATCTCTTTAAGAAGCTTGAAATACTTACATCCAATGCGCAATATATATTCTCTTTGATGTGCTTCATAAGGAAAGAAAAATCCATCTTTAAGCTGAATAGTGCATATCACAGTCACAATACTAGAAGGAAACATGATATCCACTATGAACAGCCAAATCTTAAGTATGGTGCAGAAAGGAGTCCATTTCAGTGACTGTAAGATTTGTAATGCCCTCCCTTCACGAATTAAGTGTTTGGTAGATGATGATTTCTTGTTTAAAAAAAACCTTTAGGAATTTCCTATTGCAAGGATCATTTTATACAATAGAAGAGTTCCTGAACTACAGTGTTTAACATTTCTTGTTTTGTAAATTGCAAATGTATGCCCAAATTTGTATTTGTAATACTGAAAAATTTTATTGTTAACATATATATTGCAATATTTATTTCTCTGTAACACTTATTATTTTGTAATCTTTATCTGTCTCTAAAATGTATTTTTTGTAGTGGGAGCAAAGTTACTGTTTACTGTTTTTGTTTTGTTTTATGTAATGTATTACCATAAATTCTGGCCAAAAGCTTGTAAAATTGACATGTTCCATATCCTGTGATAGTGTCACAACATGGGTCACCAGAACAAGAGATAAATAAATAAATAGCTGTAGGAAACACAGAAGTATCAGTGTAAGGTTGAAAGAAATGCCTCCCACAGGTTTTGAAGTGAACCTGAAAAGCAGTGAAGCTCACATAATATTAGGTACAGAAAGGTGGTTTAAGCCTGAAATTGATAGCAAATTTGCAAAATTTGAGTGTATTTCATAAGGATAGACAAGTGAGAAAAGGAGGTGGTGTATTTGTGACAGTAGACAAGGAACTCAAATCTACTGAGGTAGAAATTGAAGTTACATGTGAGATTGTTTGGGCAAGACTTAGTATCGGGGGTGGGCATAAAATGATAATTGAATCTGTCTATCACCCACAAGACTCGTGTCCTGATGTAACCAAAAACTTTAAAGAAAACTTCAGTTCACTTTTACATAAATTCCCCAGCCATAGTGTAATCTTTAGTGGAGACTTTATTTGTCCAACTATTAACCGGGAAAAGTACTGAAACTTCATGGCAGATTAAAACCGTGTGCTGGACCGAGACTCAAAATTGGGACCTTTGCCTTTCGCGGGCAAGTGCTCTACCATCTGATCTACCCAAGCACAACTCACGACCCGTCCTCACTGCTCCAATTCTTGGCTCGTCTCCCACTTTCCAAACTGGCCTGCAAAAGGCAAAGGTCCCGAGTTCGAGTCTCAGTCTGGAACACAGTTTTAATCTGCCAGGAAGTTTTGTATAAGTGCACACTATGCTGCAGGGTGAAAATCTCATTCTGGGAAAAGTACTGTTTTGTTAATGGTGGACATATTAAGACATCCTGTGAAACATTACTAAATGACTTCCCTGAAAACTACCCAGAAAAGATAGTTAGGAACCCATTCAAATGGAAATATATTGGATCTAATGGAAACAAATAGACGTGACCTTTTCAGGATGTCCACATCGAAACTGGAATCAGTGACCATGACACGGTTGTGGTAACAATGATTACTGAAGTACAAAGGACAACTGAAACAAGCAGAGAGATACATATATCCAATAAACTGGATAAGTACAGTCACTGAAAAGAAACTTTTAAAGAAACACAGATTACTGCATAATAGGTGTCCAACAATGTGTAGGGCTATAGATAGAGAGATGCTAAATGAAACACATTTGGCTGTCAAGAAAGCAACACATGATGCCTTCAGTGACTACCATAGCAGAATATTATCAGGTGATCATTCCCCGGATGCTAAGAAATTGTGGTCATATGTAAAGCCAGTTAGTGGCACTTAAGTTAGTGTCCAGTCCCTAGTGAATGAGACAGGAACTGAAACTGAGGGTAGCAATGCATAAGCTGAAATTGTGAACTCCATTTTCGAATGTTCCTTTACAAAGGAAAACCCAGTAGAACTGCCCCAATTTAATCCTCAAACCACAGAAAACATGAATAAAATCAGTGTTAGTATCAGTGCTGTTGAGAAATAGCTGAAATGTTAAAACTGAACAAAAACTGCAGGGCCTTAAGGGGTCCCTGTCATAATCTGTACTGAATTTGCGGCTGAGTTAGCTCCTCTTCTAACTATAATCTATTGTAGATCACTTAAACAAAAAAAAATTGGATCCAGTTCTTGGAAAAAGGCACAGGTCAAACCTGTCTACAAGAAGTGCAGCAGAAGTGATCCACAAAACTACCATCCAATATTGCTGACACTGATTTTTTGTAGAATCTTAGGACATATTCTGAGCTCAAACATAATGAGGTATCTTGAACAGAATTACCTTAATGCCAATGAGCACAGATTCCGAAAACATCAAAACTGTGAAACCCAACTAGCACTTTTCTCACCTGAAATACTGAAAGCTTGGGATTGAGGCAATCAGGTAAATGCAGTATTTCTTGATTTCTGAAAAGCATTTGACTCAGTACCACACCTATGATAATTGTCAAAAGTACGATAACATGGGGTATCAAGTGTAATTTGTGACTGGATTGAGGACAGGGAAGTCTCAGCATGTTATCTTGGATGGAGAGTCATTGTAAGATGTAGAAGTAACTTTGGGTGTATCCCAGGGATGTATTGTGGGACCCTTGCTGTTCGTGTTGTATAGTAATGACCATGCAAACAATATTAATAGGAACATCAGGCCTTTTGTAGATGATGCAGTTATCTGTAATGAAGTACTGTCTGAAAGAAGCAGCATAAATATTCAGTCAGATCTCAATGAGATTTCAATGTAGTGTAGAGATCAGCAACTTGTTCTCATTGTTAATAAATGTGAAATTTTGCACTTCACAAAATGAAAAACTGTAGTATCCTATGACTATAATATCAATGAATCACTGTTGGCATCAGACAACCCGTACAAGTAGCTGGGTGTAACACTTTGTAGGGATACGAAATGAAATGATCACATGGGCTCATGTGTGGGTAAAACGGGTGATAGACTTTGGGCTGTTGGTAGAATATTCGGGAAGTGCAATCAGTTTACAAAGGATATTGCTCACAAATCACTCAAACAACTGGTTCTAAAACATGGCTCAACTGTGTGGGACCTGTAGCAGATGGGACTAACAGGGGATATTGAGTGTATACAGGAAAGGTGGCATGAATGGTCACAGGTTTGTTTAATCCATGGGAGTGTGTCACAGAGATACAGAAGAAATTGAACAGGAAAACTCTTGAAGATAAACGTAAACTACCCTGAGAAAGTCCATTAACATAGTTTCAAGAACCGGCTTTAATTGATGGCTCTAGTAACGTACTCAACCACCTACGTTACATTTTGCTCAAATAGGTTATCATGAGGAGGAGGTCAGAATAATTGCGGCACGCATAGAGGAATTCAGACAATCATTCTTCCCATACTCCATCCGCGAATGGAATGGGAAGAAACTCTAATAGGTGGTACAATGAGACGTACCCTCTGCCATGCACCTCATGGTGGCTTGCAGAGTGTAGATGTAGATGTAGATGCAGATGCAGATGCAGATGCATTTCCGACAGATGATACCCTTGTTGTGGGTAAAGATAAAGGATATCTCCTCCCAGTGCTCTACACCTCCAGTGTATCTTGTGACCCTAGTGCCTCTTGACACTTCCCCAGCTGAAAGATGTCGTTGGGCGAAGCAGGCGCAGGCGTTCTGTGATTTCATAATCTCCCCCCCCCCCCTTTCTACCATAGCTGTGGTCTTCAGCATTGACATGTTTGACTTTCGCGTTGAGGTTCGGGCTCATTAACTTCATGACAGAGTGATTTTATGTTTGTTGCTTTTTGTTGTTCACCCAACACCACTCCCACCACTCACATGACCCTTTCTTGCTCATTCCTTTACTGAGTGATGCTGATTAGACACACATACGCCCGCACACACACACACACACTCAAGCAAACACAACTCACACACATGACTGCAGACTCAGGCAACTGAAACCACACTGTGAGCAGCAGCTCCAGTGCGTGATGGGAGTGGCGAATGAGTGGCGGAAAGGAGGAGGCAGGAGTGGTGAGGGGGAGGGATAGTATGGTAGGGATGGCAGACAGTGAAGTGAAGTGCTGCAGGTTGGGTTGTGGGCAGGGAAGAGGTGGGGAGGGGGGGGGGGTTTGGAAATAGTGGAATAGGAGAGAAATAGAGAGAAAGAAATAAAAACTAAAATGAAATTTAAAAAAGGCTGGGTGTGGTGGTGGAATGACGGCTGTGTAGTGCTAGAATGGGAGCAGGGAATGGGCTGGATGGGTGAGGACAGTGACTAATGAAAGTTGAGGCCAGGAGGGTTACAGGAACATAGGATGTATTGCAGGGAAAGTTCCCACCTGTGCAGTTCAGAAAAGCTGGTGTTGGTGGGAAGCATCCATATGGCACAGGCTGTGAAGCAGTCATTGAAATGAAGGATATCATGTTTGGCAGTGTGTTCAGCAACAGGGTGGTCCACTTGTTTCTTGGCCACAGTTTGTCAGTGGCCATCCATATGAATAGACAGCATGTTGGTTGTCAAGCCTACATAGAATGCAGCACAGTGGTTGCAGCTTAGCTTGTAGACCTCGTGACTGGTTTCACAAGTAGCCATGCCTTTGATGGGATAGGTGATGTTAGTGATCGGACTGGAGTAGTTGGTGGTGGGAGGATGTATGGGACAGGTCTTGCTTCTAGGTCTATTACAGGGGTATGAGCCCTGAGGTAAGGGATTGGGAGCAGGGGTTGTGTAAGGATGGATGAGTATATTTTGTAGGTTCGCTGGACGGCAAAATACCACTGTGGGAGGGGTGGGAAGATTAGTCGGCCAGACAAGACTCATTTCAGGGTATGATGAGAGGTCATGGAAATCCTGGCGGAGAATGTAATTCAGTTGCTCCAGTCCTGGGTGGTTCTGAGTTATGAGAGGAATGCTCCTCTGTGGCCGGACAGTGGGGCTTTGGGAGGCGGTGAGAGACTGGAAACATACAGCACAGCAGATTTGTTTTTGTACAAGGTTGTGAGGATAATAATGGTCAATGAAGGCTTCAGTGAGACCCTTGGTATATTTCGAGAGGAACTGCTTGTCACTGCAGATGTGACGACCATGGTGTCTAGGCTGTACAGAAGGGACTTCTTGATATGAAATGGGTGGCAGTTGTCCAAGTGGAGGTATTGCTGGTGGTTAGTAGGTTTGATATGGACGGAGGTACGTAGCCATCTTTGAGGTGGAAGGTGGCTTGTTGGGTTGAGTAGGATCAAGTGAAGGAAATGGGGGAGAAGTTGTTGAGGTTCTGGAAGAATGTGGATAGGGTGTCCTCACGTTCGATCGAGATAGCAAAGGTGTCATCAATGAATGTGAACCAGGTGAGGGGTTTAGGTTTCTGGGTGTTTAGGAACGATTTCTCTACATGACCCATGCATAGCTTGGCATTGGATGGTGCCATGCAGGTGCCCATAGCCATTTGTTTGCAGGTAACACCAGCAAAGCAGAAGTAATTGTGGATGAGGATATAGTTGCTCATGGTGACAGGAAGGAGGTTGTTGGTTTGGAATCAGTTGGGCATTGGGAAAGGTAGTGTTCAATAGCAGTAAGGCCACGGGCATTAGGAATGTTAGTGTACAGGGAGGTGGCATCAATAGTGACGAGCAGGTCACGGTGTGGTAAAAGAACAGGAACTGTAGAGAGTTGGTGTAGGAAATGGTTGATATCTTTATATAGGAGGATAGGGAAGGTGTTGGTCTATGAGAGCAGAGATTCTCTCAGTGGGGGGCACAGTAACCGGCCACAATGGGGCATCCTGGGTGGTTAGGTTTATGGACTTTAGGAAGTATGTAGAAGGTAGGAGTGCGGTGAGTGGAGGGGACTGATGACCAACGAAGTTACATCCCATAGTGCTCAGAGCCATTTGAACCATTTTTTTGCGGTGAGTGGTAGGGATGAGTAGGAAGATGGATTCTGGGGTTCGGATTACCTCTCGTCATCCTCTGAAATGAGAAATGTCCTGCCCACTACCCTTCTCACCCCTCCAACAGTGGTATTCCGCTGTCAACCGAACCTACACAATAGATTCGAATAGATTCGTCAATCCTTACAAAACCTATGCTCCCAATCCCTTACCTCATGGCTCATACCCCTGTAATAGACCTAGGTGCAAGACCTATCCCATACATCCTCCCACCACCACCTACTCCAGTCCGATCACTAACATCACCTATCCCATCAAAGGCAGGGCTACCTGTGAAACCAGTCATGTGGTCTACAAGCTAAGCTGCAAACACTGTGCTGCATTCTATGTAGGCATGACAACCATGTTCGCTTGGATGACCACTGACAAACTGTGGCAAAGGTCCCAAGTTCGAGTCTCAGTCGGGCACACAGTTTTAATCTGCCAGGAAGTTTCATAAAAGAAACTATTTATGAGGTTGTATTTACAAGTGTATATCATTTTCTGAAATTAAATTTTTTTGATATATCATTAAATAAAACATTTCTTCATGAACTTTTTATATTGCTAACATCAGTAGTCTGTAAAATATAAACTGAATGATTAGAGTCTGATGAATATTCCTGGGATGTCCGCCCCTAGTAGCTGAGTGGTCAGTGCGACGGAATGTCATGCCTAATGGCCCGGGTTAGATTCCTGGCTACGTCAGATATTTTGTCCACTCAGGGACTGGGTGTTGTGTTGTCCTTATCACCATCGTCATCATCATTTTAGCCCCATCGACACGCAAGTCACCTAAGTGACGTTAACTCGAAAGACTTGCACCAGGTGAACGGTCTACATGACAGGAGGCCCTAGCCACATGGCATTTCCATTTCCAATATTCCTGGGATTAGGTTTTGGGTATATGATATTTGCATAGTAATATATGATGTGTGTTCAAAAAGTATCGGGAATTTTGTGATTTTGTTGGTCTTATTAGTCCAGTTTGTGTGATTTTTCATTGTTGTGTTGATACACATGTCTGAAACGTACCTGTACGTTGGTAGCCATATTGGCTGTTTACTCTATCAGCAGTTGTCACGAAGGGTATGTATGTTTGCTTATGAGTGGTAATTACTGATTTATTTTAACAATGGATCAGAGGATTTGCATTTCATTGTGCTACAAAATGTAATAAAGAGTAATATTTTTAAAATGTTGAATATTGCTTTTGGCAAGTCTGCTATGAGTTAAAAAAAAGTTTACAAGTGGTGTAAGGATTTCCAAGAGGGCCGTAAAGAAGTAGAAGATGACATGTTCTGGACACCCACGACATCAACAACTGAAGGAAACTTGAAAAATTTGAAAGAAATGATAATGAGCGATCGCCTGTTCACAATCAGAGAAATTACTGATGTTGTTGGCATATCAGTCGGCTCAGGTCATGAAATCTTTTTGGATGTTTTGGGGGTGAAACATGTGATAGCAAAATTTGTGCCTAAGGTGTTGAATTTCAATCAAAAACAGCAGTGAATGTAAGTTGCTCAGGAGTTTCTAAATTAAATCCACAACAGTTCAGAACTACTGAAACATGACATAATCAGTGACAAAACATGGGTGTTTGTGTATGATGTCAAAACTAAGGCTCAGTTGACACAGTGGAGGCTTTTTGGATTGCCAAGGCTGAAAAAAGCTTGGCGAGTGCAATCAAAAGTGAAGGTTCTGGTCACTGTTTCTTTGATTTTAGTGCCATAATACATCATGAGTTCCTGCCAAAAGATCAGATTATCAATAAGGAGTACTACCTACAAGTTCAGTGCCTTTTGCTGGAAGAAATCTGAAAAAAGTCTGGATTTCTGGTGAAACGATTCATGCTGATGATTCATGATAATGCACCTGCTCACACTTAATTGCCTATTCGCAATTTTTTAGTGAAAAGCAACATTGTAATGTTACTTCAGCTTCCGTATTCACCAGCTATGGCCTCTTGTGACTTGTTTCTGTTTCTAAAAATAAAGAGAACCTTAAAAGGTTGTTGTTTTACAAGCTTAAATGAGATGAGATTAAAAGCACATTGCTGAAAGAGTTTAGTGCTATCCTAGACATCGCGTTTCAGGAATTGGAAGAAGCACTGGCATAAGTGTACAATATGTAATGAGGACTGCTTTGAAGGAGACAACTTTAATGTAGATGAATAATTAAAATTCCCAAATTTTTCTGAACACACATCATCTAAGATATGTAGATATTTTAAGGAAAGTTCTGGCAGAGAGTTAGAAATGTGACACATGAGCACCAGAGCATGTGAGTTGATGCAGTACATAATGATGGTGACATGGAGGCAGAAATTGGGAGGTGGAGGACAGAGGAATGGGAGACTGTTGGATACAGGGTGTGGGTGCTGTGAGTTAGCAGATGTTGAGACCTGGATGATTACAGGAGTGAAGGATGTGTTGGAAGGGTAATTTTGATTTGTATGGTTGAGGAAAGTTGGTGCTGCAGAAAAGGCTCAAGGTGGCACTGGTTGTGAAACAGCTATTGAACTTGGGCATGCTGTGCTCAGCAGCTTGTTCTGCCACTGGGTGGTCAACTCTGTTCCTGGCTACAGTTTGACAGTGGCCATTTGCTCTAGTGGACTGCAGGTTTTTGGTCATGCCCACATAAAATACTGTGCAGAAATTGCAGGAGAGCTGGTGTATGATATGGCTGCTTTCACAGGTGGCACTGTCTCTGGTGGGATAGGACAAGCCTTTGACAGGGCTAGAGTAAGATGTGCTGGTGGGTGAATTGGGCAGATCTTGCACCTTGGTCTTCCACATGGATATGACTCCTGTGGCAAGGGACTAATAGTTGGAACGGAGTAGGGATGGATGGGTTTCAAAATATCATTTTATGAGTGGAGGGAAGGATTGTGGGTAGGATGTCTCTTATTTCCAGGCATGATGATAGTCCAAGCTGTGGCAAATCACATTGTTCATTTGCTCCAGTCCAGGGCATATTGAGAGACAGGCAGGCGCACTGACCTATAAAAAATATGGGGGGGGGGGGCACATTGGGGGCCTTGCCCTGGGAAATTTTCTAAATTTTAGATGAAAAATAGTGAGTTTTAAAGTTTTGTAAGCATTTTAGAGTCATATGATCAACATTAGAACCCCGAAAACTGGACTCTCGATAACTCAACACTCCAGGAAACTCAACAAGCCTGACACATTTTTTGGCTTTGAAAAAAGAAGCAAAACATAAACATGCATGGTATTTTTGTAAAAAGCTAATTTAATTTACATTAATAATCGTGCTTATAGACTGTTACAAAGCAGTGAATATATAACTCTGAAAAGACTGAAATTATATTTACATAAGTCCTAAACTATCATTAAAAGAATAAAACATAAAATATTGCTGTCACACAGTAATAGCAGTTTTATTAATAAGGGAAATAGCTAATTTAAGTTTACTTTGAATAAGGCTCAGGGTTCATTAAATAAAAACAATATGTCAAAGTTAATGCTTTAATACAGTTAGTAAAGTTAATACAGTACGCCTAATACTTTCAGTCAAAAAGGATGTAAATAGCGGGTTTTAATTGGGTCTTACACCCTAAAAATATTTAAGTATTTGTAAATAACTAATACAGTACTATAGTAATACCGACTAAACTAGTACTAATATTTCAAAACTGAAAATTTAACAGTATGTATGTATTTAATTCTCTGTTTTATAAAGATTTTTAATATTGCTCTAAATGCCATTATTAGGGTTAGAGTGTCTTTAGAAAGGTGCAAATGTCGACCATCTTACAGGATTACTGAATATGAAGTCGTCGATGACTGGTCGAATATCCAATTCATCCAAAACATCTTGGTGGGCATGAAGAACAGCCAGGTTGTTCAATCGCTTCTGTCTCCTTGTTGATTGGAGATATGACATCAGACATCTAAGGGCACTAAATGACTGTTTGCTGTTGCTGTCATGATTGGAAGTTCTTGGAGAAGCTTCGTGCACTTCGCTACTTCACATAACATTTCTACAATTGCAGGCTCTCATGTAATGTAGTTTCTTACATCATTCATGGTTTTTAAGACCAAGTGTTTTTTATTAGCGATATCAGCTAACATATTCAAGTGTAAGCACAGTCTTTCAATGTCTAGGTCATTTTTGAAAAACTTTATTGATTTTTTCAAATTAGTTTACTAAAAGCAAGCACTCGTGTTCAACTGCAATGACCTGTGAGAGTCCAGCTGAAACAAACTGCTCATTAATGCAAGATAGCACCGTTTCGCAAACTTCAGTGTAAATAGTTCTGTAGTATTCCTTTGGTGTCTTGAAAGTGTGCGGTGAGCTGGCTTCATTGCTTTCATACTTCTTTGGTATACTTCGATTCCAAGGAAGTGAAGGATCATCAACTTATGAAGGTTTTTCTTCTAAACACAATTCCCAAAACTGTTCAAAACTAAACTACTGGCCATTAAAATTGCTACACCAAGAAGAAATGCAGATGATAAACGGGTATTCATTGGACAGATATATTATACTAGAACTGGCACATGATTACATTTTCATGCAATTTGGGTGCATATATCCTGAGAAATCAGTACCCAGAACAACCACCTCTGGCCGTGATAATGGCCTTGATACGCCTGGGCATTGAGTCAAACAGAGCTTGGGTGGCGTGTTCAGGTACAGCTGCCCATGCAGCTTCAACACAATACCACAGTTCATCAAGAGTAGTGACTGGCGTATTGTAATGAGCCAGTTGCTCGGCCACCATTGACCAGACATTTTCAATTGGTGAGAGATCTGGAGAATGTGCTGCAATATGCGGTCGTGCATCATCCTGCTGAAATGTAGTGTTTCGCAGGTATCGAATGAAGGGTAGAGTCATAGGTCATAACACATCTGAAATTTAACATCCACTGTTCAAAGTGCCGTCAATGCAAGCAAGAGGTGACCGACACGCGTAACCAATGGCACCCCATACCATCCTGCCTGGTGATGCGCCAGTATGGCGATGACGAATACATGCTTTCAATGTGCGTTCACCGCAATGTCACCAAACACGGATGCGACCATCATGATGCTGTAAACAGAACCTGGATTAATCCAAAAAATAACGTTTTGCCATTCGTGCACCCAGGTTCATCATTGAGTACACCATCGCAGCTGCTCCTATCTGTGATGCAGCGTCAAGGGTAACCGCAGCCATGGTCTCCGAGCTGATAGTCCATGCTGCTGCAAACGTTGTCGAACTGTTGGTGCAGATGGTTGTTGTCTTGCAAACGTCTCCTTCTGTTTACTCAGGTATCGAGACGTGGCTGCACGATCCGTTACAGCCATGCGGATAAGATGCCTGTCATCTTGACTGCTAGTGATACAAGGCCGTTGGGATCCAGCACAGTGTTCCGTAGTACCCTCCTGAACCCACCGATTCAGTCATTGGATCTCGACCAACGCGAACAGCAATGTCACGATACGTTAAATCACAATCGCGATAAGCTACAATCCGACCTTTACCAAAGTCGGAAACGTGATGGTACACATTTGTCCTCCTTACACGAGGCATCACAACAACATTTCACCAGGCAATGCCGGTCAACTGCTGTTTGTGTATGAGAAATTGGTTGGAAACTTTGCTCATGTCAGCACGTTGTAGGTGACGCCACTGGTGCCAACCTTGAGTGAATGCTCTGAAAAGCTAACCATTTGCATATCACAGCATCTTCTTCCTGTCTGTTAAATTTCATATCTGTAGCTCGTCATCTTCATGGTGTAGCAATTTTAATGGCCAGTAGTGTATCACGCCTTCCATTCAATATACAAATCAAGTCCTCATATATTTTTTCCAGATCAGTAACACATAGATGAGGGCATTGAATTTTTTCATTGACGTCCTCTACTGGGTTCATTGGATGGCAATAAAGACATAAAAAGAAGTAAGTCTTGAATTGTAACATTGACTCAAGGTAGCTTGCACGTTTGTAACCTGCCTCTGTTTTGTCCTCTGCAGAAAATGTTTCAAAAAAACTCTAGAAGTTTTTCAAAGTTTTTCAATATTCTCAAGACACTAGAAGCTCGCATAGTCCATTGAGTCAGTCAAAGGGTCGTAGACCAACTTGCTTATTGGAGCTCTCACAGCATATGCTTCTGGAAAGTCCCATCTTTTGTTGGATTCCCTTACGGTGTTTATAAAGTCCTTGGCTAAAGCCATAATATCCCTCATAGATGTAAGATGGTGGAGACTGTCTACAACAGCCAAGTCTAAAATGTGAGCAGTGCAGTGCACATAATGTGCTTTTATTGTATATCCAGAACTAACTTTTTTAGTCTGTTGAACATACCTCTCATATTCGAGGCACCATCATAGCACTGTCGTCTTAAGTTATCCATTGAAAAATCAAGATGAGCAAAAACGTCTTTTAAAATACAAAACTGAGTTTGTGATTCAGTGTTGGGGGTCTCATATAAGCCAATAAAATCTTCATTGATGATTAAGGAATCATCAGCAGTATGAATACAAAATGACACTTGTTTGTGAATCGAAGAATCACATGTTTTGTCAACCATAATAGAAAAATGTTTAGTCTTCTTGATTGAAGCCAGTACCTTTCTGAACACAGACTTTCCTAGTAGATCACTGATCTTGTTTTTAATATTGTGGGATGTCTACTTATACTCTGAAAGCCCTAACCAATCTTTAAACTTAGGTATGTCATTCTCTTGGAGTTCCAACAATTGAAAAAAATTTGAGTTTACATCTTCGTGCCCTCTAATTGGTAGTTATTGTTGGCATAGAAATTGCATGGTAGTAAAAATTGTCTCAAGAGCTAAATGTCCTTTCTTCATATCACTATCTCACTGTATATTCAATTGGGAGGCCACACTTTGGTTAGTGATAGAATTTAGTTTCAGAACACCTTCTTTATGTGTAAATGTATTTTCGTGAAGACAGAATTTTTCCAAAGCCTTTTCCCAGTTAGAAAACCCTATGGAAGTAAATGCACCTTCTTTTTTTGAAGAAAATTGTAGTAGATTTTTAGCCTCTGCCTCTTTTGCAGGTTTTGCAAAAAACTTTTTCAGTCGATGCTTCATATTCTGCCATGTATATTTGATCAACCAAGACTTCTGAAATGATCTTCCCTTACCAGATTGTCCAGGTTTCGGCTGTGAACGGTTCTTGCCTGAAGACGACAAAGCAGTTGATGACACAATAATAAAGTCGGAACATTAAACATGTCTGCAGCGTGCACTGAATGAAACTATCCACACTGAATGACTGTGACAGCAGGGTGAGCTTTATATGCCACGGCATCGTAATGTCTCAAAGCATCAAGGCGATGCGAGTTGGAGGGTTCTGGGCGCTTCTGCTCCAGTCCTTCTGATGTTGCCACGGCCACAGCCCTGGCCCACCGGCACCATTCTTTACCCAAAGGTTCGCGCATGGGGACAAATTCTAAGTGTGCCCGCAGATCCATAACATTATCATGATTCACACCACTCATTTTCAGTTAAGCTGCTTACTACCATAATAATTATTTGTTTTAACTCACTACTGAAGGTATTTTAAGAGGTAGCTATTGTCAAACAAGGAAAATGAAAAATTTCAACATAATTTTGTGATTTTACAAAGTATAATATAACTAATAATTTTCTTAAATTATTGGGGGGGGGGGGGGGGGGCTCTGCCTCCCCAAAAGAATTTTTGAAGTAGCTCGGGCCCCCCTCAGGCCCCATGGAGTCGGCACCTGTGGAGACAGGGTGAGGTGGAGCAGGAGGAATGTGGTGGTGGTGGTGGTGGTGGTGGTGGTGGTGGTGGTGGCGGTGGTGGCGGTGGTGGTGGTGGTGGTAGTGTGTGTAAGGATATGGTGTGGGAAATTTGTTTGCAGACTAGGTTAGGGGGACCAGATTTCCAGAATATGGTACACAAACTAGAAACTGAAGTCAATTGACATTTTGTGGAAACTTGGTAACACTTCATCTATATAGCAGATTTGTATCAAAATACATGGCTTATGTTACAGTTACATAGATCATATTTTTTCTTAAATCTCACACAAAAAAACATAATAATACCTTGCATTACTAAATGAGTAAATTTTTATTGTTGTCCAATGCAAATACAATGTATCTGTTTAATATAACGAGGTCTTTAATTGGGCTCAACAGTGATAACAATTGCATATGACGCGTGCTGAAAAGTACTGCTTCCAAATTTTTTTATGTGAAAGCTCTTATGGCTTATTAAATAAAACAATTATTATTAATGTTCTACATCTTTATTCTTCATGTGTACATATTTGCAGCCCTCTGCCATTAGAGGGCTCTGCACTGTAGCATGTAACATGATGGTGTGTAATGTAAATATCTTGGTTAATTTTTTTAGATTAGAGTAGATTAGATTTACTTTCATTCCAATTGATCCGTAGTGAGGAGGTCCTCCAGGATGTAGAATATGTCAGAAAAACAACAATACGTGACAAATATTTACAACTCAAACAAATAAGCTAATGTACCATTCCACAGGTCCCAAGTGGCATGGTCGTCATTTTTTAATGAACGCTATATGAAAGAATCATTTTACAAATACTAATGCAATGAATTTAAAATAAAAAAGTTCTTTATTTATTTATAAGGTAATAAATGTGTAATACAACTACTAAATACTTATTTACAGTGAACACATTACTGCACTGAACTTTGAAAATGTGTGTTCGTGAATGATGCACACCTTTTCGTACAAGACTAAGTGACTTTAGATCCTTGTGAAGATTATTCTTATTTCTAGTATTGATTCCATGAATTGAGCTGTTGGTTTGAAAAAGTGATATATTTTTAATGATAAATTTCATTAAGGACTAAATATATTGGGAAGCATTAGTTAGTATCCCTAGTTCCCTAAACAGGCTTCTGCAGGATGTTCTTGAGTTCACACCACATATAACTCTTACTGCACATTTTTTTGCCTGGAAAACTTTAGCTTGGCTTGATGAATTACCCCAAAAAATAATCCCATATGATATTATGGACTGAAAGTATGCATAGTATTCCAGCTTTTTCATTTTTATATCCCCTATGTCTGATACAATTCTCATTGCAATTAGAGATTTGTTAAGACACTTCAGCAGTTCTGTGGTGTGCTCCTCCCAGTTGAATTTATTATCAAGCTGTAATCCCAAAAATTTAACACTGTTCACTTCTTCTATCTGCTTGTCATCGTATGTTAGACATATACTCGTGGGACACCCCTTACAAGTTCTGAACTGCATGTTGTGTGTTTCTTCAAAGTTTAGTGACAAAGAATTGGCTAGGAACCAGTGATTAATGTCCACAAATATTTTATTAGCTGACTTTTCTAAGACTATACTTGATTTGCTATTTATTGCAACATTTGTATCATCGGCAAACAAAATGAACTTGGCTTCTGGTAATGTTACTGGTGAAAGGTCATTGATATACACAAGAGAAAGTAAGGGCCCTAAAATGGAACCTTGTGGGACCTCACATGTAATTAGTTCCCAGTTGGATGATGCCTGATAGCTTGATACATGTCTCTTTCCTAACACCCTTTGTTTCCTGCCAGAGATATAAGATTTGAACCATTTTGCAGCATTCCCTGTTACACTATAATATTCTTATTTACTTAAAAGGATATTGTGATTTACACAGTCAAATGCCTTTGACAGATCACAAAATATACCAGTTGCCTGCAATTTTTGTCGAATGAATTAAGCACATTTTCAGTGTAGATAGCCTTCTCAATATCAGAACCCTTTAGGAATTGGAACTGTGACTTTGACAGTATGTTATTTGAGATAAGATGGTTATAAAGCCGATTGTACATTACTTTTTCGAAAATTTTTGAGAATGCTGGCGAAAGTGAAATTTGACAGAAATTTGATGCTGTTTCTTTGTCTCCCTTCTTAAACAGTGGCTTAACTTCAGCGTATTTCAACCATTCAGGAAATATTCCACTTATAAATGACTGGTTACACAGATAGCTTAATATGTTACTTAACTCAGAATCACATTCTTTAATTAACTTTGTTGATATTCCATCATACCCACTAGATGTTTTTGATTTTAAAGATTTTATGATGGATATTATTTCTGCTGGGGTAGTGATAAACAGCACGCTGTAACTGAGTTTCAAATTCAGAGAGTTCATCCACACATGGAGCACCCTCTCCTTCAGCATGGCAGTGCCAGACCACACACAAGCGCTGTGACATCTGCAAAAGTCCAATGCCAGGGTTCACTCTCACTGATTACCCTCCAGGGCTGCAATCCCAACTTGGCCCCATTCAATTCAAATCTCTCATTCGAGTACTACACTTTGATAGTGATAAACAGTGGAAGCAGCAGTAAGGTTATGGTTCCATGAATGAAGTCAGACATTCTACAGTGACAGTGTTAACAAACTGGTCTCTCATTGGGAGAAATGTGTTCATGACCAAGATGATAATGTTGAGAAATAAATATGTAGACATGAAGAAAACAATGTAGAATATTGACAATGTTTTATTTAAAAAAAACTTGAAGAGATGTCACATAAAAAGTTCGGAGGCATAACTTGTCAGCGTGCCCTGCTAGGTTACATATTTCTCACTTTCAATTGACCAGGGAATTTCACCCTGGGTAGATTGTAGAAAATTTTTTTGTTATATTTTGCAGAAAAATGAAAGCTCACCAGACAAAAAGTTAGACACCCCTAGAGGAATCATTACAATTATCATTTAATACTGTGTAGTTCTGCCCTGGGACTCGATAACCACCTTGATTTGTTTAGAAAGTGAGTCCACAAGGTTGTACAGGTACATTGAATCAAGGTTAAGCCATTCACTGAGGATTTGGTCACTCAGTTGCAACAAATTGTGGACATGCTGATGTTGGTACTTTACCCACTATTCCAACATGTCCCTCATGGGGTTCAAGCTAGATCATTTTGTAGGCCAGTTGAAATGTATGAGGGTGGTTTGAAAACTTCTTGGAATCACCATGAGAGATCAGCACTAGCGCAATGAGTTGTTCATATGATATTCAGTGTACTATTGCCTGTAAACATTTGCCACATCAGTGCTCTTGGAAAAGAGCTGTGGCAGTGATGTGGCTCTGTTGTTATTCCCACATAATGATTTGCGGAGATGGAAAAAAAATTTTGAGATCCGAGCAGTGATTAAGTACTTCGTAAAGAAAAGTATGAAAGCAAAGGACATTCATGCCGATTTCCAGACTACGCTGGAGGACTCTGATCCTTAATATTCACCTGTTGCCAAGTGGACAAATGAATTCAAATTTGATTGGGAGAGCTTGGACTATGATCCGCACAGTGTTCGGCCAAGATGTGTCACTACTCCAGAAATCATTGCAAAAGTGCTCGAAATGGTCATGGAGGATTGATCATGCTAGCCAGATGTCATCTGAAAGGGTATATCGTATTTTAACTGAAGAATTAAAAATGAATAAATTATTTGCAAGATGGGTGGCACGACTGGTGACACTGGATCAAAAACACATGAAAATGGACATATCGGAACAATGTTTGGCCTGTTTTGGAAGAAAGGAACAAGATTTTTTGCTTTGGTTTGTGACCATAGATGAAATTTGGGTGCACTACTATACCCCAGAGACAAAACAACAGTCAAAAGCAGTGGAAACATGCTGATTATCCGCCACCAAAGAAAGCAAAGACAGTTCCTTCGGCAGGAAAGATCGTGGCGTCAGTGTTCTGGGATGTGAAGGGGATTCTTTTTGTAGATTATCTCCCCACTAGGCAAACAATTACTGGAGAATACTGTGCTAACCTCCTGGACAAATTGCAACGAAAGATATGTAAAAAAAGGCCAGGTTTAGCAAGGAAGAAAGTCATCTTCCATCAAGACAATGCGTGACTTCACATTGTGACATAGCCATGGCAAAATCACACGAACTAAGGTATGAATTGTTGCCATACCTGCCTTATTCACCTGATATGGCTCTGTCAGACTTCCATCTCTTCCCAAAACTGAAAATTTTTCTTGGTGGACGAAGATTCACTTCAAACGAAGAATTGATAGCAGGAGTTGACAACTGTTTTGCAGGTCTAGAGGAACCTTATTTTCGAGATGGGATCAAGGCACTGGAACATTGTTGGACCAAGTGCAGTAATCTACAAGGAGACTACATTGAAAAATAAAAAAAGTTTCAGTGATGTAAGTACTTTTTTTCTATTCCGTTCCGAGAACTTTTCAAACCACCCTCGTAATAGGGTGAGAGTGTTCAGAAAACCAGTCACATATTCCTCCAGACTGATGAAATTTGCTGTTTTCATCTTTATGTGCTCGTTTGAGCAATGTCCTCTTTTGAGATGACTGACTACAAACATTCATTGCATGCAGTCCCCATCACAATGTTCTCTCCCTTACAGGTTGGGATGGACCTTCATTCATTGTCTGCAGCAATTCCTGAAGGTTCTGGAAGTGATTTTGATTCAAAAGCCATGAACCAAGTCTCTGGTCCCTCTCAGTCAGGACCACAATTCAGAAGTTGTGTTTTGTGGTGATGTATTACACCGCTGCTTGAATAGCCCACCATGAAACACCATCAATCCAGCAACTTCATGTACTGCATGGCCAAACACAATTGCCCCTCTTTGCCAGTCTGTCACATTCTTAATCATGTTTCCACACAATGTCCGCTTGAAACATAAATGTCTTAGTGATCGTTACTGCCTTATGCTCATGTAGAGACAGAGCATCTGTGGTTGAGCTCACGACTCAGTTGTTGTACCATCTGTAAAGGCTTAATGATTCATCTGTGTGTGTCTGCACTGGAGCAGCAATTTCTTGTCTGGTGAGCTTATGTCATTCAGAAGTTTGATTTTTCAAATAGAGGTATCTTGAAAATAAGTCATATTTATAACTATTTCCTTAACTGTTTCCACACTAAATCTATTTTTTTTTTCATCTGTCCAGCGAGCATTTCCTCAGATTAATGTGTTGAACATCACATCTACCTCCAAAATCATTTGAAAAAATGCTTTTAGAAAATGTGCAAAATAATTTCTCACTTTACTGTTCTAATTTCAGAAACTGAAACTCTGCTTTAATTTTGTCAGTACATACACACCTTTTCCTTTTTTGCATTACTATGGAAGGTTTTCAATACATCACTTCAACCTGTGACTCTAAAGGCCTAAAACTACACTTCTAAATGCAACAAGCTGAAGTGACAGGAATTCTCAAAGAAAATGGAAGTGGCAAACTGATCACCATTTAAAATCATTACATAGAACAAACCATTAATTTCAAAAATCATGTCTCATTCAGTATTGTTTAGTCTAAGAGTGTGTTTTCTTTATTTTTTGGGTATGACCACACTGGTTCTCCATTTAGTTACATTACTTATTTCTTAAATACACACTATTTCAAAATATAAAGGACGGTTAATAAAAAATAGGACAAAATACATGCTGTATGTACTTTGTTGGGACAACGGGACACTTAAGCTAAATAAGGGATAAACCTATAGAATACAGGAGTCTGGTCACCCTAGACTAGGTTTAGGGGATAGCACCTATCAGCGAAAGCCTTTGTGATACCTTCAGCATAATGAGCAAGAGAATTCTTGTGACTGCAGGTATGCTGTCTGCAGGTGCTGAGGCTAAACGGGAGTTGGGAGCCTGCTGGCAGTACATCCTGTAGGCCACTAAGTGGCAGCTCCTAACGGCAGCTGAGGTGAGTGCGCCGGCCTCTGCTGACTGGGTGTGGAACCAGAGGCACAGGTGTGCCAACTGAGGATGATGGAGATGCCATTCATGATAGGCGGTGTCGGTGATGAGCAATGGCATAAGCGTGGATACATCATGCGTAATTGAACCTCGAGTGGGGCAGCATTGTGAGACGGTAGATGAAGTTGTTGACCATCCACAATGTCCAAAGGGCAGTATCAGGCAATGCATAGGTGTCAATTAAAGCATGTAGACACTGCCAAAGTTGCGAAGGGGTGTGGTCATCGAGATGCTCCTTGTGAATAATGTGATGGATAGCCTCCGCTGGAGGGCAGGAGAGTCCATCAATAAGCAGTGATTTGGCAGTCGAATATTTGTGCGAGGTTGGTGGTGAGAGGAGCAAGTTGGTGATGAGGTCCGTATGTGAGTGGAGATGGTTCATGAGGCAGACAAAACGGGTGCTGTCATAGGAAATGCTGTGGATGTCCAGGAGGTGGTCCACTAAGGTGAACCAAGTTTTTGATTTGTCTTTCTGAAATTCAGGTAGCTTAGGGAACCAGCCTGGTAACACGTGTTGAGTCAGCACCAGCAGGCAGAGATAGGTGCGGGTAGAGCAGGATGCCTCTGACGCCGGATGTGCGGTAGCGGTGAATCGGTGAATGGTACATCACCCGAGGTCTGGATAGGGTGGTGGCCGTATACAGCATAAGATGCAGAGGGGGTGGAGGAGGCGGTGAGCGTGTAAGCTGGCAAGGTCTGTGTAATTGGGAAACCTGACGAAGAATGCAGTGCTGGTGTAACAGCCAGTGCCGTTATGAAAGTGAGCAGAAGGCGGTCATGGTGCAACCATGGTGTGACAGTTGTGGAAACTGTTGAGGTGACCGGTGCCGCTCAAATGGCATGTGGGGGGAGGGAGTTGGGGAGGGGGGGGGTGCTGTGGCCCTATGTAAATGAGAATGTGCTACCCCGTTCATAGAAATGTTCGATTCACAGTCCTGGAAATTTGCTGGCAATGATGTACATGAAGGATAAACCGCAATGTCTTTAACTGGAATGTCCTCCATGTTGTGGTTAGGTGATGAACACCGTCCATGTTGTGGCTGTTGTTGTGCTGCCACACTAGGTGGTGGCCATGTTAAACCAGGTAAAGTTAGGTGGCTGCCTGCATGGTTAGGCCTAAATAACTGTTCAGTTTTAACCAAGTTTGAAGGAGGTACACTTGTCCACACACGGTCACAATTGGCAGAGTTGATGGGGCGCATTACACGTGCACTGAAAGTCACAGGTAAACCCACTGGGGTGTAAACAATGCAGTCTGACACATGATGTGTGTGAATGACCAAAACAAGCAGAAATAATGCTTGATGAGATGTTGAGGGTGTTGGGGTCACCACTGTGGTTATCACGCAAGATTAGTCGAGAGATAATGCACTTAGTATTGAATACACATTTATTGTTCACTCGTACATATAACAAAAATGGCTGTTACACATCTTCACGCCGAAAGTTCGCATGAGACAAACAGTCCAAAGAAGGCAGGTGCCAAAGATAGGGCACTCTGCACTAGAGATGCCACAGGTCCTTCCAAGACCCGCTGTTGAAGGGTTTGCCCGCCCTCTGCTAGAGAAGCTGTGAGGCACCATCACCTGAATGGGTGTTGAAGTTACTGACAGGTAAAATTTTAACATGCTCAACAATGTGCATGGGCATTACTGCACTGGAGAGGGGCTCTAAGAGTGAAACAGGAGGGCAGATAAAGTATAAAAACCGTTAACTGCTTTAGATCATATTCAAATTCCAAAGAATGGTTTTAAACGGTCTCTAGCGGCTCCACCCTGTATACCACAGCAAAAACTGAGGTCGTTCTACACTCCAAAGGCATTAGATGTTATTCCATGGGATTGCAGCCCCTCATTACCCTCAGAAAAGGGTTGAATCATCTTGCTGATTTCTGCATTGTTGAATGTTGACAAGATAATTGTCCCATTGCTTATTGCACTATGAACTGTTGTTCTAGATTGTGAAATAGTGGAGAATCAATGTCCCAAGGGGATGGGTAGTTTCATTGATGCCCTTTATGCCACTGCCAAGCTCAAGGGTGATGTCACAGGGTGCCCCTACTTTTTCACCATTACAGAAGAAGGTTGTGGGCACCTCTGAGCCAGATGTCAAACTTATGCATTATGGTGGGAGACAGTTACAGGGTTCCAAAAAAGTGATAACTTTTTTTTTCTTTGCTATCATTTTTAAAACCGAAGTCTTTGAACTTTATTCATTTCACTTGTTAACTGTAAGTTTTAGCAGAATGTGAAGATTGGAGTAGACCTTCCATGTGTAACAACAAAAAGATAAAGCATATTCACATAGTGCATTCTTTCATGTGTACAGCGTGTGACTTGTAACACAGGGTGTTTCAAAATGAATATGTGGGTCTTAAGGCTTTGTAACATTTATTACATTCACCTTTCAATTATAAGTAATACATCAAATGAAAGAGCAACTCAAATAAAGTTTTCTTGGAAGTGTTCAGTGTGAGCACTATTTGTCAGACATTGAGTCAATAGGCGAGTACTTCCCAAACCTTAATCAGTGTGTCTGGAGTAATTGTTGTAACAATTCTGTTTCTAAAATTGGGTTGATCAGCTGGTAGTGGAGGCACTTACACATGATCCATTATGAACTCCCAAAGGCAAAAATTGTATAGTGTCAGATCATGTACAAATGTGGATGTCATGCAAAACAAACTCTCTCATACAGTATTTTAACAAATCATATACTGAGTTACGCCAGAAAGGCAGTGCACAATCTTGCTGCCAAATAAAGTTTCATAGTTCAGCTTCTTCCAGTTCAGGAAAGAGCCATGGTTTTAGTGCATCAAGATAAGAAACAATAGTTCCAGTTGCTTCACTGAAAAAGAAAAACTCAAACTTTCTGCCAGGATATGGCACAAAAATTTAGGGAAGTCTCATTGCAACTGTACCATCTTATGGGGATTTTCTGACCCCCACCTAAACACAGAATATGTGTTCACATTTCCACATAGGTAAAATGTTGATTAATCATTGAAGATCCAGAAAATCTTCATCATCATGCAGCAACATTTTGCTCACAAAGTTGGCATATAAAAAATAGTCTGTAGGCTTTATAGCGTGTTACAATGAAGGACATAGTTGTAAGCATCTCCTTAATAGTTGGCACACAGATGTCATTGAAACTGATAATTCATAACTAGCCTCTTTAACTAATTTCATGGGGCTACACATGAAAGGCTCTCTCACTCACTCAGTGCCTTCTTTGGCCATTCTCAGTCGTTCCATACTCTTCTCTTTGTGCACAGGTATACAAACAAAACTATATAAGTTGCTCTTTCATTTGATGTAGTGTTTATTATTGTAAGTTGAATGTAATAAAGGCTACAATGCCTTAAACTCTTATAGTCATTTTGCAACACCCTGCGTACACTGATGAGCCAAAAATTGTGACTACTTGCTTAAGAGCCTTTTGGTCCAGCTTTGAAATGCAATACAACAGCAGCTGAACATGGCATGGTTTCAACAAAGTCTTTGTAGGTTTTTTGCAGTGTGTGGCACCTGATTCCTACATACAGATCAAGTAATTACTATAAATTACAGCCACGTGGCTTCTGGGTTTGGAGCTGACACACAATAGCATCCCCATATGATTCACACAAGGTGAATTTGGTGGCTGATAAATAAACACAAATTCACTATCACACTCCTTAAGCCACTGTACCTTCATACTGGCCTTGTAACACAGGCAGTTATCCTGTTGGAAGATGCTATTGTCATCAGGGAAGACATGGAGCATGAAGGGATGCAGTTGGGTCTGTAACAATGTTCAAAAAGCTGACAGCTGTTATGGTGCCTTCAATTACTGTCACAATGTGTGCTGAACAGAGTGTTTTGAACACTTGTTTCTGCACCAGCATTGTGCTCTATAAACAAGTCTGGCACAGATTGATGCCTATCCTGCTGTACAGAACAGGCAAGCCTCCAACGTCCACATTCTGTGATAAGGCATAAGCACCCAATACCTTGTCACCAGCTTGTGGTTTCATAGTATTCCAACCACTTTACACAGGTGCTCACAACAGTAGCACTCAAACAGTTGACCAGTTTCACTACTTCTAAGATGCCCATTCCCAGACACCAGACTAAAAAAATCTGCTCTTTCTCAAGGTCACTTGTCAGTGGATTTACTCATTTGTGGCCTGTATCATTGCTAGAATGATTTCCCTTATCTGTGAACATCCTATATACTTCACTTACCACACTAAATGCCTGCAACAACCCAGATGGCATTCAATCTTGTGTTGGGCAGTGGTCATAATGTTTTGGCTCATTAGTGTGTACTTACTTTGAGGATGTATCCATTAGTAGTCTGCATCTGGTGTTTATACGACCTCATGTTGCTTGGTGCATGTAGATCTGCGAAAGACTGGCAGATGTCAATACAGCCATTTTGGACGTGGGGAGCAACTGCACTCAACTTCCTTCACACTCACTTGGGCATTCCATGTGAAAAAGATGGACTGTTTACTCTTGTTGCCAGATCACCATTCAGTTGCCCACTGAGGCAAAACAGCTTGTGAACATGAGAAGAAGGAGTGTGTGAAAGCTAAACCTGATTTGAGAGGATATGTCCTGAGTGTGAAAGACAGTGGTCATGACACTGTTTGGAAGAGATTTTCTTAGTGTCTGGTAAGGATGGAAATCATGTCAGGTATGCACAATGTTGCAGGTGCTCTACTCTGAAGGCATATGTTTTAACTTAGGAGTAAATCCCCAGAATTTGAATCAGATTCCATTTGTCACTGATCTAGGCATTATTATATGTGTTCATTGCAATCCTTTTTGCATTATGTATGCATTACACATATTTTGAACACAGTCCTGAAACACATTTTTGATGACAGTTATTTGGAAAATGAAGCTTCAGTGGTTTTCTTCACAACTTCTTCTGCCAAAGATACTATCTGTTTCATGAAGAAAACTGGTGATGTCAATTCAATATGGACAAGCTTGTAACAAGAAATGGAGACTAAGTGGAACAGCTCGTTTAGAATACTACAGTCCTGTAAGTAGGCAGTATAATAAAATCATGGATATGGTTGAGGAGAGAGATACCTCTGAAAAACTTTATAGTCATTACAATAGCAATGGAAAACAACTCAGTATCGATCTGAGCATCATCTTTGAACTAAGCAAAATATTATCTTTGTGTAGTTCTGCCATCCAGTTCTTTGTAAGCCTTATTTGTATAAAGAGGTGAATAAATGAACTCCTGATTATAAGGTGTTGCGTGGTGTATCTCACCTGAGTATCCACCTCATTGGTGACCCCGAGTTGTAACGTCTTCCGTTTTCACTGTTTTACTGTGTCCACAGCCTCCGTGTCGGTTATTTTCACATGTATTACATCAACACAACATTCGAACAATGGCTTCGGCCCAACACCTAACGCCGGATTTTGTGATCGACATGCATCGTGTTTCGGGCGATGTACACCCGCCAGGACTGCAACACGATGCCTCTCGCTTGTCGATTATGCTGATTTCGCAGGACGTTTTCGTGCCTGCAACAATAAGTGAGGTTAAGAGTGTGCATGACTCTGGCTATCAGACGCCTTTGTTCCCGCCGCATGTGCCCTCCCTCATCGACTGTGCAGTTACCTCTTAAGGATCTCTGTGCAGTGCGGAACCAATGCTGATTTCTACAAATGCTTCGTCGGACAACCTACTACTACCAGGACAATGATTTGCCATGCCGCAATCTGTTCAGTACCATGCGGATTCCTGCCACGTGGCCAGAATGGCCAGAACTGCTTTGTTCACTGCTCAACTTCTGACCACACCCGCACCTGCCTCAGTTCAGCATCAGCACATGCCTTCCTGCTTCAATACCTCGGCCTGCAACAGGGACAATGGCTTGTTATCTGTGCCTGACCACCATCTCCGTCCTACTGCTATGCCTCAGTGTTTTGTGCCACGACATTCACCTTATCTGCACACCGTTTTGAGTGAAGTGACTATGAACAGTGAACATTCACACATTCTGCCCAACGTTCGACATCATTTTCCTCACTGTGCTTCTGGACAGCCCGCACCTCCACAGCCTCCCTGCAACACAGGTGGCTCCGACTCAGATCACATGTCGAGTTTTCCGTGGACTGGCACGCGTTTTCAAACTTTGAACTTTTTCTCACCTATTGCCCCCGCACCAGCTCCAGTTGAGCTTCTGCTCCCGTTCTCAGCACATCTCAGTGCCTCATCCGCGTCGATCTTCTGTGACACGTCAATCCGTACACACCCGCAATGTGTCGAACTTCCGCAACTGCAATTGAGACATTACGGTGTCTCACCTGCGTCAGCCTTCTGCGTTGCAACGGATCGCGCTCAACCACAACGCGTCACCTTCAAGCTGCCACATGACCAGCTGTTGTTGGCACATACCCTGGAGACACACTCTCCTGGAATAATGCAGCAACAACAGCTCGTTTCAGGCAATGCCCTGACGAATTCAACTCACCCTGTTCTGAATGTTCTACAATGCTTACCGATGCTGCTGCCGTTCAATCCCGACAGGGCAACAACCTGGTTCAAAATTGTGGACGAAGTGTTCGACCATTTCAAACTCGACAAATCAACCAGATTTCTGTGCCTTATCACCCACCTGCACGACCAGGAGGACTTGATTGCTGACCTGGTCAACGCCCCGGACTCAGCTACCCACTTCACTCTAGCCAAAAAGACAGTTCTACGTCGGATTGCACGCTCAACTGAGACAGCAATATGGCAAGTGCTCCACGTCGAGCAACTAGATAATGACAAACCTTCACAATTTTGGAGACGGCTACGGGCCCTGGTCAGCGACGATCTACTCTCTTAGTTTTCTTAGTTTCTTAGTTCTCTTAGTTTTCAGGTCTCTGCTGACGGCATTTCACCGCCCCCTGACAAAGTACAAACAATACTAAACCTACCCAGACCTTCATCATTCAGAGCTCTGGCGCTTTCTGGGGACGCTTAATTATTATTGCCGTCATCTACCTTGGGCTGCGGAGATTCACGCTCCATTGACGGACACCTTGGCAGGCACCAAGACTTCTGGATCTCGGCCTGTTCCATGGACCCCTGATATGACTGACTCTTTCACTGCCCTCAAAAATCTTCTTGCCGAGACCTGCACCATCGCACATCCTCATCCCAATGTGCAGCTTTTCATCACCACAGATGCAAGTGATACTGCCATTGGCGCTGTCCTTAGCCAGACAGTCAACGGCCAAACTTCACCTCTGCAGTTCTTCTCGCGCAAGCTTACCATTGCACGACGGAAGTATTCCGCATTTGACAGGGAGTTGCTCGTGGTCTACGAAGCGATCAAGCATTTTAAGACAGACGTTGAGGGATGCCCTTTCTATGTTTTAACAGACCACAAACCCCTGGCTGCGACCATTTCAAACCTGCCAACTGACCCGCCTCTTCGCCGTTTCAGATGCATGGACTTCATATCTCAGTTCACCATCGATGTCAGACACATAAAGGGTGCTGACAATATAGTTGCTGATTTCCTTTCACAAGTTGACGCCATTCATTCGCTGTTAGACCTCTCTGAACTGCCTAACCTCCTACCCGCTGACGAGGACACACACATCCTGATTTCAGACTCTACCTCTTCACTACACTTTCTCTGCACCACCTTCCCTGGCATTTCTGTTGAGATCTGGTGCGACGACAGTATGGGCACGTGACGCCCCCTCATCCCAACCACGTTACGTCGACCTGTCTTCAACGCACTGCATAATTTAGCCCACCCTGGTGTTAGTGCGTCTGCCTGCCTCGTAGCGGAGCACTTTGTGTGGAGAAACTTCAACAAGGACTGCCAGCAATGGTCACGCTCCTGCGTCGCGTGCCAACACTGCAAAGTACACAAGCACACTTCACCCCCCCTCGGTGCCTTTTCGATCCCTCCTTGGCGTTACCAGCATATTCACATTGACATTGTCAGCCCTTTCCCCCCCTCTAACGGCTTTCATGATGTTCTCTTGTCTATCGACTAAACAACTCGCTGGGTCGAGGCTGTCCCCCTCCGCAATATCACGGCAGAAACTGTTGCTCGAGCTTTTGTCGGGTCATGGGTATCGCGTTCTGGATGTCCAGCTATCATCACGACTGACCAGGGCAAACATTTTGAGTCAGCCCTGTTCAACGAGATTTGTAACATTTGCGGCATCTGGCACATCCATACCACGCAAAGTAACGGGCTAGTTGAGTGTTGGCACTGCACTTTCAAGGTGGCTCTTCGGTGCCATGACTCTTTTTGGATGGAGGCCCTTCCCCTTGTGCTACTCGGCATTCATGCTATCTATAAGGAAGACCTCAAAGACACAATAGCTGAGTTCGTATACGGCCAGAACATTGTTCTCCCTGGTGAACTTGTGAGCCCTTCCGATTCTCTCCCTCAGTCTGACTTACCTTCCTTCGTGGACCGCGTCAGATGCCACTTCATTAACCTCCACATCCCTCCGCCCACCAGCCATTCCCACCCTAAGGTTCATGTCCCGAAATTTCTGAACAATTGCGAGTACATCATGCTCCGAGATGGCACTGTCTGTGCTTCCCTCCAACCCCCTTATACTGGCCCATACTGAGTTCTCCTGCGCTCAGCCAACACATATGACATCCAGATAAAAGATTCAGCTGTTACAGTCTCTCTCAGCAGACTTAAGCCTGCTCATGTTGAGCCTGCTTCTACCGCCCTTCAGGCCGCGACCACGCCTCTCACTGTCGTGGCTCACGACGCTCCGACCACTCCCTCCACATCAGACTTACTCACTCAGTTGAGTGACTTCCAGCTCCAATCGTCGAGCTCTTCTCTGACCTCACCCTCTACTCTGGTCTCACGCACTCCGTTGAGTGATCACAGGCTCCCCACGTCGAGCTTACCTACAATCATGTTCTCGCCGCCGTTCCCTTCTCCAGTCCCTTCGACCTCTCCCCCGTCGCCTGCCTCGCCCTGTCGAGGTTTCTCACACCCCCCTATCTTGAACGTGCGCTCGCTCGAGGTATTTGTGCCCCCCCCCCCCCTGACATAATCCACGACATCTCTGTAATACTACGCGATGACACTCTGTTCGTTGTGTGTTTCCCTTCATCTGGTGCGCATCACACAACCTCCGCCATTCGCTGCCACCTAGTGAAATGTGTTCCCCTCTTGCCCGACGTCGACCTGCACATGCTTCGTGTGTTCGCCATGCCCACCAGAGACATCATCGTCGTCGCTCCGTTCGTCCCGCAAACCGCCAGCCTACCTGTCGCCGCACGACCAGCATGCCCAGCAGTATGATGACCGGGGCGCTTCAACGACCTCCAGGTTCGGTGGCCGGACCTTCCTTCATGACATCTACCCACACAGCTCCCCGACAACGCTGTCGAGCTGACCGTGGTCCAGCTCCTGCGGACGACCCCTGCCAACGCCATAGTCACATGCCGCCCCCCCCCCCCCCCGCCCCTCTCTCCCGCGGCCTCTCAGGAGTACTCCGTAATGCGGTGGGGGGGACTATGTGGTGCCGATGAGATTGACATGTTGTTTATAAGCCTTACTTGTGTAAAGAGGTGAATAAATGACCTCCTGATTATAAGTTGTTGTTTGGTGTATCTCACCCTAGCATCCACCTCAACTTGTACTGAATCTGAATGGATTGCAGTGAAGATGAGTGCTTGGTAGATGGAAGAATAACCACAGTCTTTTTCCCAGGCTTTTTAATGTAGCAAGAAGAGTGTTGTGTTACAACCTCAAACAAGACAAGCAAAATAAATTTCAGTTGACAGGGAACCTTATATCTGACAAACTATGAAGGCTTGATTCAAAAAAAGTAGATGATATCCTGACAATTCATTATAAGTGAAACGCTAACAGAGAATAATTTGGAGACCGATTGTCCCTCTTAGAGCTCTAATTTCTTAGGTAGTAAAACCCATATATTTAGGTTTCAATCAATAAAGCAGAGTTACATAAAACAGCAGTGTGATTTTTCATTTTGTGACTGGCAATCATTACAAAAGTTGATACTTATATAATTTTCCTGTTGAGCTCTAAACTGCTTCCAAGTTGTTGAATAAAGCAAGCTGTTGTGTCTTACACATAATAAAGAAGTCAGATTAGTCAGTACTATTCAGGAATACATGTCTGCAGCATAACTAAGTGGAAGTGAGTGTAATTCCATCAGTTGGTGGGAGTGTGACACAAACAACCCCTTTCTGGACACAGAGCTACTACAAAGACAGTCACAACTGCAGAATGGTGAGCATGACTGACTGGGTAGGCTCTACCCTCCACACAGTGCCTTATTCATCCACAGCGTGTTTGCTTAAAGCATTTATATTCATGTGCACCATTCCAGACACATTGCACTTGAGGATGTGTGTGCACTTGAAAATTTGTTAAAGCTTTAAACTGATGGATAGTAATAAGTAAAGTACTAATTTAACCAAGCAGTAAGATGAAAATGATATCTTTTGAATGATGTCTTCGAATTTTCCAATGTGGAGAAGAAATCAGTATACCCGTTGCACTGACATCCCTTTTAGTTTTTTGATATAGTGATTTTTATAATTATTTGCAGTTAAATATCTGTATCCCCAAATATGTGGATACCTCTTTTTCCAGTAAAATATACTTCATACACATATTTATTTTTGGATGTGACATAACAGCTCACTCCAAATATACTGAATTATTAATACAACTTTCCTTCTTTGAGAATATTTATTTTTAAGCTATATCTTTGATTTTAATGGGACCAGTTTGATTCAGAGTATATCTTGCAGTTCAAATTTATTGACCCATGAAAAGTCTGGTAGGTGCTAGGCAGGGCACAGCAAAGGTCATTCATTCCCTCTCCCGAGGGATTCAGTTTTCATGTTCAGTAACTGTAGAGTATATGGCTCAGTGATTTAATGTTTTAGTCAATTTAAGTCAATAAACATAGGCAAACATTTATCATTACTCTCCTTTCTAGTTTCAGTGTGTGACTCTTCAACATTATTGCCTGAACCTATATCATTTTAATAGACACTGGTGGTTTCTTGCTATGTCAGCTTTGCTTATAGGTTGGTATTAATGAAATTGGAAAAAATCATCTTCAGCTCCAGAAAATAACTGATGCCATTGCAAATAATTTTTCATCATTAGTCTCCAAGTACCTGCATTAACTAATTCTTTTGGTTTAGTGGGTTTTATGTGAAATTGATGTAAGCAAACTATAAATCATTGCTTACAAGTACAACACATTCATTCCAATGACCATGAACTAACTCATGGAATTCTCCATTTAACATAAGAAGCAGAAAGATGAACAATCAACAATAATGAAATGTAAAGATACAAACAAATATCTTATAACCTATCAACGGTGTCAGTGTGTGAAAAGGTGATTAGAAGTAACAGGTGTACATTATGTATAGCAAAATTTGAACACTATAAGTTAATTGGTGCACTCAACCATAGGTGTGCATGTTAAAAATGAGACCAACCTACAAAACACAAAAAATTCAGAGAAAGCACAGAAATCATGAGACATATGACTCCTAGCACATTTTAAATTACCAAACATGAACACTTCACATGACACATGTCACTGTATGCAATAAAGACTGGTGAACATGTGTAACAGATGTCTGACAGGATAAAATAACAAATGAATTTATATGTGTCAGTGTATGAGGACCTGGATGTAAAAATATGTGGAACAATGTGTGAAACACAAATATTACTACAAATAAAAAAAAAATTACATGTGTTTGTGTATCTGCACGTACATGTCAACTAAGTGTAATAAATAAATAAGTAAATAAATACTGGTAAACAAAAAGAAAAAGAATAATACAGAGCACTGCAAATGTGCAAGTGTAAAAAAGGTGCAAAAATTACAGAGAAGATATGCATTGCATGATGGAATTGTAAGCAGTTCGCTAAGAAGCACAAAAACAATCAAAAGAAAAACACTTGTAATGACTCACAGCAAAGTCCAGAATATCTGTATCCCTTCCAGTGTGGATCAAAGATACACCTTGTAGTCACGAGCAAATTTTTAGATATGTTTAATAAAAAAGGAAAAAAACAAGCTCACAGCACATGCAAACTTCATGGATTTGAACATTGTGTTGGATGTTCTGGTCACTGTTTGTGGGATCCTACAAGTGGTTGAGGACATCTGACAAGATACACACGGCAATGTCATTGGCAACATGCAGACATCTCTTCTTCTTTGGCAGATATATGTGTGGCAGCTTGAGTTCAAGGGTGCTTGTGCAGTATGGTAACCCTTTGACATGGGAAAGAAGTTGCTGGTTTGATATTGGTCTGTTAGTGTCAGCCAAGCTTATGATTATGCATCAGTACACACGGTTATTAGTTTGGGATCCCAACAGGAGATAAAAACTTGGACTGAGCTTCTGGTTGTTCTGTGGCAAACCAGACAATTAAGAGGAGTTTTCTTATGTGGGAGGGGGAAAAAAATACAACTTCGCTTTGTGCTTCATCGTTGTGGATGATGAGTAGCACAGAACTTGGTTCTCAATCAAGAGAGAAAAAGATTCTTCTTTAGCATATCATACCAACCTCAGTTGACTCATCATTGTGAACATTTGATGCCTGTTGTGGAGTAGTCAGGAGCACTGAAAAGTTGACCAACCACCAGCTCCACAAGCCCTTTACCCCTTTTTATTCACACTTGTTAGCCACGCACACCACCACCGAATCGGTCACTCTCACCTTGTTGACATGGGCTGCCCATTGTGTCAGCATGTGTCATGAGCTCTTGAGCTTTCTACTTTGGCCAGTGCCATGTGGTGCTAGCTCTGTCTGTGAACTGGGCATTTAATGCCCCAATGGAGACATGCTGTTGTTTGTCCTTTAAAGCCAGATGCCCCACCTCATGTTGTTTTACCACCTGTACCTCCTTGTGCCAGTGCTCATGCCACCTTCTGCTATCTGCACACATTTATAAGAACTAATTATACTGTGTGCCACTGTTGGCTCACAAAAAATCTTATTTACATATTCACGCAGTAAATATACTATCTGAACAATTTACGTTACTAATGAACTTTACAAACAACTAAGAAAGAAAGAAAAATAATGGTCATTATGACAACTGTGTCATATTGTTTAACTTTAAAAAAGGAAGAAAAATTAAGCAAAAGTGAATATTTATAATGATAGTGTTATCAAGAAACAAATTAAATTGACAAAGAAACAAAATTCCTGGCACTATCCTTGGATTCCTTCATTAACTTTCCATTAAGTTTGATACTCATAAATCTGAATTCTGTTAATATAAATGATGTAAGGAACATTCACAAATATAAAGTGATGAGCAAAGAAAATTTGCACAACTTAAACAAGTACATAAAGAGAGAAAAAACCTTAGAATGAAATCATACATTCATTGTTCTGTATGTCTGCCGACATGGTTAGCTGGGTTGCGTATGTCTAGTGGTAAAATAACTTGGGCTAATAGTAAACCATTTCTCACTCCTTTAACTCTTAAGTTATGTTCTTTGGGCATAAAGCATTGTGGGTTTAGTGTTGTAGGATTGCCGGATCCAATGATGTACACTATGAGGGTGTTTAAACAGAAGCAATACATTACATTAGTAAATGAAGTCTTCTAGCCAGCTGGGGAGGGGGGAGGGGGGGAGGGGGGGGATGGTCCTGCTCAACTGGGCGAATCCTCGTATGGCAGTGCAGGTATCCGGGGAGGGGACGATGGAGTGTGAGGACCCACGGTAGTGAACCTGAATGCATATGGAATGAAGGACTTTTACTGTTGATGGATCATTACCAACAGGCAAGGGGATAGACTGGAGAAGGTGAAGGTGGGTCAAGTTGTCATGGGGGAAGCTGCCTCATTCATAGAATACAAACATGTTTATCATGATACACAATAAAAAAAAACTTTAGAAAAATACTTTAGAACTGCAAATGAAATCAGCGTTGACATTAACTAGTAGAGAGGATGACAGAATCTCCACACGAACCATTGTCGGCGATGTCACACATTCTGAGGCTGGCCTCTGATGCATCACCAAATCCTAACAGGGAAGAGGCATGCCTGTAGGAGGGGAGTCATCACAAGTGTCACTCTGTAGTGTGATGTCACACGGACCTATAGCACTTTCACATGATTGGGAGCAGGTAACATCACACGTGCGGGGATGGTTGTCACTCACCCACATACCGTTGGTAGATACCTCGTGTGAGGTGGGTGTTGCAGGAAGTGGGGACTGACTAGGTGGGTTATTGAGCAGTTCTCCTAGAGACCAGGCAAGTTTGAGGTGGCAGATGGGTAGAGTTTGAGGTGTGTCATTAATGTGCATTTTGAACGTGTTGTTATGCCACGAGATGACTCTATGCAGGACTGAGTATGGAGGGCTGAATGCTGGTAGGACAGTGTCATCATGCACTATGATGTAAGTGCATGATGCCAAGTCCCTATGCAGGAATACAGGGGAAGTGAGTACGGCCGAGGAGGGGGCATGCCAGTGTTTGTGATCTGCTGCTCAACATGCCCAACAAATGTCAAGTCGCAGATTTGATCTGGAGGGAGTGAAGGCTCAACTAGCTCTGCTGGGAGTGTGAGGGGTTCTCCGTATAGTACTTCCACCAGAGATGTGCCAAGGTCCTCTTTGTATGCGGCCCGTACGCCCAACATTACCCACAGTAGGGCATCAGCCCACTTGCCTCGGTGGCACACCAGTGAAACTTTAAGTGTTCCATACCAATGTTCAAAAAGCCCGTTGCTCTGCGTATGGTATGCTGTTGTCCTGAATTATTTCACCATGCACAGTTCACAACGCTGCAGGAAGAGAACAGACTCAAACTAGCACCCCTGGTTAGTGGTGATAGAAGCTGGGCAGACGAAGTGCGAGATCCACGTTAATAAAAGGGCTCGGGCCACCACGTCGGCCGTGATAGTAGTGAGGGGAATTACCTCTATCCAGCAGGTAAACCTGTCAATGGTGGAGAGTATGTAATGGAAGGGGCCCGAGGGGGGTAAGGGCCTGACAATATCAATGTGTATATGTTGAAATCTTCGTTTTGCCATGTCAAACGTACCAATGGGGGGCTGTCTATGACATCGTACATTTGTGCACTGAGAAGCCACACACGCTTGCTCCCAGCTGCAACATTGTTTTATCACCCCAGGCCAAATGAAATGTTCAGATACCAGACGTGTCGTGGGGCTTACGCCAGGGTGTGCCAAGTCATGAGTACTATTAAAAATGCCCCAGCAGAGAGGTGCAGAAATCACCGGACATATGCCTCCTGTTGAAATGTTACACCAGATGGGTGACAAGAACCCAAGAAGTGTCCATAACTCGAGTTTGAGTCCTGTTTTAGTATTGGAGCGTAGTGCAGCAAGTTCAGCATCATCTGTTTGCAATTTATGGAGTTCGCTGAGGTATAGTTGTGAAGATAATACTGGCACACGAGATAAAAAATCAGCGCTGAAATTGTCTGCCCCTTCACATAATGTCATTCGTAAAC